>NW_019154092.1:37166313-37454293 GCF_002288905.1 Enhydra lutris kenyoni | reverse complement strand
CTATTTTTGGGGCGCCTGGGTGGCTCAGTGGGTTAAGCCGCTGCCTTCGGCTCAGGTCATGATCCCAGAGTCCTGGGATCGAGTCACGCATCGGGCTCGCTGCTCAGCAGGAAGCTTGCTTCCCTTCCTCTCTCTCTGCCTGCCTCTCTGCCTACTTGTGATCTCTCTCTGTTCAATAAATAAATAAAATCTTTTAAAAAAAAAAAGCAATTTTTAAGGGACTAAGCAGCTAAAACTTTTTTTTTTTTTTTTTGAGTTTAAGGTCATGAGGAAATATATGCCCATCCTTCTTAAAAACCCTAGAGTTTAGTTGTAACCTTGGAAAAAATACAACTGATGTTAATGACAGATAGAATAAGAGCATACCATACATTCACTACCTCATATACTTTACCTCTGGAGATAATATAATGATATTTAGACCCTCTACATTTTTTCACATATATTGTACAGTGTAAAAACAAACTTTGCCAGCCACACTAGGAAAACAACAACAACAACAAATGATCAACGTTCAAGTGAAAAAAATAGTCAATAAATTTAGGCTAATGGATGACCAAGATATTAGTGTTCAGACATGAATATTCAAAAATAGATTTCAGAAGATACTGAATTCTATAGGATAACTGGTATCTATAATAACCAAATCACTACAATTTTAAAAACCAATAATTTCAGCTAACAATTCAATACATGAGTTTAACCATATAACATACAGTGCAGAAAATAAAATATCCAAAAGTAAGATATGTAAATACAAAATATCAGTATTGAAGGAAAAGTAACTACAAAAAGTAATCACAGAGAAATGGATAAAAACATATGCACATCATGGAGATGTCAAATATGTACATACTTTCAATCTAAAAAAAACAGAGGGGATATTTGAGATAGATGAAATATCTGAAGATATACTTGTCAAGAATTTCCCTAAAACTAATGAAAAACATAAAGCCAAAGAATGAAACATCTATACAGTCACCAAGTAGTATAAATTGAGGGAATGATATACTTATTCACATTAGAACAAATTTCTGGAAATCTAAAGATAAATGTAAAAATTTAAGAAATCAGCCAGATAAACATTTATTTTTGAAGCATAACAAAAATATGACAGCTGACATTTCAACAGAAACAATAGTATCCAGAAAACACTGGAATGCCAGTTTTTAAGCATAGAAAGAAGATAACGGCCAAGTCAGAATGCGATGCCTAGTGAAAATAAGTTTCAAAACTGAAGGTAATACAGAATTATCAGGAAAAATAATTGTCGAGAATAGATCTGCACAAAAATAAAAACCTTATCTAGGTTTCTTCACACGGAAGAAACAGGATTCTTGAGGGAAGTAAAGCAAAATAGAAAGAAGTGAGAAACAAGTAAAAGATCAATTATGTGGGTATATCTAAGTAAATATTTACTATTTAAACAATAATAATGATACTTTCTGGGATTTTAAATACAAATTTGAAATTTGTTGAATTTATACAACTTACAGCAATAGAAAAATGCAGAGATAAATGGACCTAAAGGTTCATATGGTGAGATATTACTTAGGATGTGGTTAAAGTATTAATTTAGAATAATCTCTAATAAATCAAGGATGCAGGTTTATCTCCAGGGTAACCACTAAGAGAAAAGAAAATAGTGTAATATTTAAGTTACAGTTTAACGGGGAGTATCAGGCAATGGACAGGATGAAATATTAAGGCAACATAAGAAAGAAGAACAAAGTAAATGAGGCAGATGGAAACAAATATTGAAACTATACTTCAGATATATCAATAATTATACTTAATGTAGAAATATATGACAAACACTGCAACCTGGATATAAAAATAAATCTACTACATACGGCTTACAATTCTAAAATATGAGGAAAAACAAAGTTTGAAAAGAAAAGAATGACATAAGTTAAATTATGCAAACATAGACCTAAGGAAAGCTAATATTATATAAGTAAATTCTAATATCTATAAAAATAGAACTTAAGAATACCACTAAATGTAAAGAAGGTCAGTTCAATAGAAAGTCAGTAATTATTGTTATATTGAATTTTATTTATGAAATATGATCAAAACAAATGCTAAGTATGTGCTAGAAAACTCAAAGCAATTCACCACATTAATATAAAACATAAAAGGTACATGCATATAAACATACATTTATGCAAATGTATAGATGATAAAAATATAAAACTTAACCCTTATAATATAGAAAACTAGAAAAGAGGGAATTTCTCTTAATCTGGAAAGAAATAGCAAGAAAATGTCTGGAGCAAACACTAAATCCAATGGTGAAATACTGAGACCCTTTACTCTGTGAATAGATAAACAAAGACACTCCAACATCAGCACTTTTATTCAATCTATGGGGGTCATAGCTAGTGCTACAAGCCAGAAAAAGAAACCAGATGCATAAGAGGTGGAAAGGGAAGCAAAAATTTGTTGGTTTATCCTCAAACAAGATAATAGGCAGAAAATCTTTAAAAATCTAGACTTTTCTAATTAACACATGCATTTAACAAGATTAATTTATAAAAGATAATATACAAAACAACTGTATTACTGCATATCAGCAACATCAGATAGGAAAAAATTAAAGAAATAGTACAATGCAGAGTAATACCTATTAATGTAAGAGAAAATATGCAAGACCTTTACACTAAAAAATAGAATATAAACATAAGAAAGTTGAAAGAACACTGAAACACTTGGAGAAATACACTATTTTCATGGATTGGAAGACTAAGCATAAAGGTGTCAATTCACATTAAAGACATAAATTAAAGACATAAATCCAGTGTAATCTCAACTGTGTTCCAAAGATTTTCTTTCTGCAAAATTGGCAAACTGATTCTAAAATGTATAAGGATTTGCGAGGGGTTATATAAGCATGACATGTATCTATCCAAGGACTTAAACATCTAGATTATATACAGAACTCTTATATCTCAATAATAATTTTTTAAAAACACAATTAAAAGAAATACTGCAAAAGATTAAACAGACATTTCACAAAATATTCAAATGTGGAAAGGTACTCTACATCATCAGTCATTAGAGAAATGCAAATTAGAAATGTAATGGTAGATACTACCTCTTTACCAGAAACACTAAAAGTAAGACCAAAGTAGACAAAAAAAGACAGTAATAATATTATTTAAAATATTAGTGAGGATTTGGAGCAGCTGCAACTCTCAGAACTATTTATAAGGATATAAGTTAGTATAGTTTTTAGCAACTTCTTGACAGTGTCTTCTAAAGGTGAAAACATTCCTACCTTGACTCAGCAATTCTGCTCCTTCAGAATACGTTAATGTGAGGCACAAAAGACATATACAAAAATATTCCTAGCAATTATTATGCATAACAGATAACCGAAAATAACTCCAATGTTCATCCATCCTAGATTTTATAAAATCTAATGATTTTATAAAATTATAGAATAAAATATTAAGGTTTTATAATGATTCATTTTGGACTTTTATATCCTGGGTTGGAATGCAGGTTTTTTGTTGACTTTAACTTTGTATGTGATTTAGATGGATGGGGACATGTTAAGTGAAAGGTGAACTAGGTCAAGTAATGCAAGCATTTGAATTGGTGCTTTCCAAACTCTTTGGTAAATAAGGATCACCTGGGGAAATGCTACAGTAGAGATTTTGGAACCCCATATTCACAATATCTGATTCAATAGTCCTGGAGGTAGAGTGGCCCAGAAATAGGCAAGTTTAACAGACACCTCAGGCTTTCTGCTACAGATAACTGAGGACTACATTTGGATAGTTGCTCTCTGATCCTTTACCATCAAACCTTAGTGAATATTTAGATGCCACTAGTACAGACAAGATGAGTGGCATAACAAGAAAGAAGAGGGTCACAGGGAGAATTGAAATGGACAGATCTTCTAGCCAAAGATAAATTTACCCACTTCACTGGAGCTAAGCTGGCACCTGAGGCATCATATAACTTTGTCTAGATACTGTGCACTAAAATAATTACAAGTTTCCCAAACTTATGTAAAAGAAAAAGAACCATCATTCTTAAAGTCAGAGATATATTCTAATAAAAACTCAACTAAGAACTGAAAATATTTTTTAAAAATATAGTGAAATAATTTTTTTCTTTTTTCAATGAGATTTTACTAAGTTTTAAGTTATTTTTATGATAAACGCAAATTTATTTGTGAAGATAAATGAATGTTCTCTTCTACTGTCTTCTTCAGGAGTAAGCAAATAAGATCACAGATATGGCTACCATAAAGAAAAGACAGAATGTCTTGAAAAGTTTTGCTTTTTGTTTTTTCATAAAATAACATGAGAACTCTACGTTTTTCCCTACTGTTCTAGTTGTGAGACATAGTCTCTTTATCTGGAAACACTGATGGGTCCTTTTTCCCTTTTCTATAAAAATTTATTTCAAAAGCTCAAGCTAAATCCATCTCTTAAAGTCCAATAGAACAACTCAAAATGGAATGAGTTCTGGAAGAAAACTTGTAGCATCTGAGTTGAGTTTTGGCATAAAGGACTTGCCAAATGTTATACACTTTTGCTATATGAACTTGGTTGCACCATTTATCATGTCTGATACAAGGCTTCATCCTTCGTATAATGGGACAATAACACTGGTACTCACTGCAGAGTAGACAGGATACACTGAGATAGTTAATGGGCCTTAGAGTTCTTTATAAAGTCAAATGCCCAGTAAAAATATTTTGTAGTATATGACATATATGTGACTGGGGTGCAAGTTATATAAAATAGAGGAAAGAGAAAAAAGATTGTGAAGACAGTTTCTGAACAAAATGAGCATGGACTTGAATTCCCAGACAAAGGAATATGAAAAACGGAACATGAGAGAAAATGTGCTAGTCAACTATATGAATGGAAGTAGTAGAAAGAACATTGAGTTGAATACGGCCTTTGTTTTCTAGCTATTGGGGGACTAAATATACCAAACAACTCTCCTATTCAAAACAACCAAAATGCTGATTATAAGTATTTCTGTTTAAAAGAATTGCCAAAGTACCTTGAAAGGAAGAAATCTTCTGTGGTCAAAATGAAGTAGAGCTCTAAGCCTGAGAAATAATTATCACTATACTGCTTTACTTGAAGGTTTATACCAAACCCTAGAGCCCCCAAACCCTTGCTTTAGTGCCCTCAGAAGGCTGAAAGGATATATATATATATATATATATATATATATATATATATATATATATTTGGGTATTGCCAGATCAGCACATCCAATAAGAGCCCATACATGAAGCAGAAATCCTGAAGGGCTAAATGAAAAATAAATCTGCTGCAAAGAAGGGATAAAGACTAAATTTGCTTGTCTTCATTATTCATCCTGAGTTGACAGAAATATAATCTTCCTTGAGAATTTCTAATGACAAGACAGAATACATACAAGTTTAAATCTATAATATTTGGAATATTAATTTTTTGAGGATCTTTAAAACATAAAGAAGATAATTACATTTAGAATGATTTAAGATAGTGCCCAAGAGACGACTGACAAAAATCCTCTCTTCATTATCAAGGGAAATGCAACTTTAACCGGAAACACAAATAATCCCCAAGATAAATTTCCAGAGAAAATGCTCATTGTCAAAAATTACAAATACACAAACAAATAGGTCACCATTAATGAACACCACCCCAAAAAAAAAGAATGACAAACTATTTTAATATTGAAAATGATATATCAGTATATAAAATGTCATTGAATATCTGAAACCAAATTAAGTCTTGATTTCACAAAAAGGAAAGGAGAATATAAAGGAAAAATAAGCATCTCTGAAAAGGAACTAAATGTAACTTCTAGAAATGATACATACAGTTGAAATAAAATCTCAAAGGGTGGTTATTTAGTTTAGACACAGAGAGTGAATAAATGAAGAGGAATATACAGCATAAACACAGCACAGCAATGCAAAAAATGAAGAATGTGATAGACATATGAAATTATATGGGGGACAGTATGAGAAGTTCTAATAAGAAAAACAAAAACAGGGAAAAATAGTGTTCAAACATTTTCTAGCAATCAAAATATGGTCAACATTTGGAAAAACAATTCTTGAGCACAAGTTGCCTAATAAAATTTCAAGCTTGAAAGCAAAATGTAGGTACATAAAGATGCACCGAAAACTATAGTAAGTCAATGTTGGGGTACGTGGGTGGCTCAGTCATTAAGCATCTGCCTTCCGCTCAGGTCATGATCCTGCGATCCTGGGATCAAGCCCTGCACTGGGCTCCCTGCTCGGCAGAGAGCCTACTTTCCCTCTCCTGCTCCCCCGCCTGTGTTACCTCTCTCACTGTTTCTCTGTCAAATAAATAAATAAAATCTTAAAAAAAAAAAAAAAGAAAGAAAACTATAGTAAGTCAATGTATAAGATATGATTATAAAAGTGGCCAGAAAGAAAAGACAAATCCTTCACAAAGAATCATTATCTAACCAAATATCCACTCCTCAACATCAGCAATGGAAGTCAGACTATGTAATAATAAAATCAGTGATGTACCAAAAAAAAAAAAAAAAAAAAAAAAATTTCATGTCAAGCTAAAATTCTATAATCAGAAAAACTGTTAAGCATGAGAATAAAATGAAAATGTTTTCTGAAAAACACCAACATACACTCACTACAGCAGATTCTAAAGAATACCCTTTGGGATTCCTGGGTGGCTCAGTAGGTTGGACAGTTGATTCTTAATTTTGGCTTGGCTTATGATCTCGTGGTCCTAAGATCAAGCCTTATGGTGGGGCTCTGCACTCAGCAGGGACTATGCTTGGGGATTCTCTCTCTCCCTCTCCCTCTGCCCCTCTCTCTGTTCTTTCTCTCTCTGTAGAATAAATAAATAAATCTAAAAAAAAAATATCATTTGTGCAGAAGTTAAATGATATCAGAAGTTAGATTTGGAATGCGAGAGGCAATTTTGAGCAATAAGTACTGACAAATAGGATTGCTTCCAATGAAAGCAATTATCCCTAATTTGTAGATTAAGAACAACAACAAAAAAGAAAGAACAAACTAGATTCTCCTTCTTCCTCTTTTTCTCCCTGATGTTCCCATGATGCAGTTCATTCATTGGGGCTTGCATGACTAGAAGGCTCCCATCTGGCACATGATAGCCCACAGAATCAGCAGAACCTTGGAGAGTCAACTGGAAGAAAAGTTAATTACAAAGCAACTGAACAAATAAATAAGTTTATAAAGAATAAGGAACTTAGATATCTTATTGTCAGAGAAGAAAGTTACGAATATAGAAAGGGGTAAGGTAAATTAAACTTTATGGTGTAAGATTGCAATTAGAATTATTAGTATAAACTTTGTGATATTTTAATATATATGGATATGTATACAAATAAAGCATATGTGTACAAGTGTCGGTACGCAGATGTATTTCTTAGCTTTGTCCATTACAAGAGCCCAAGAAGCACTGGTATCTCAAGAGCAATAAGCACACCTGGCACCCATATGTTGATGTTCAAATACCATTCTCTGCTAGAAGATACCAGCAGAGTTTGGAGAAATAGTTGATTCCAGGGCTGGGGTGGGGAAAAGTATAAGATGAACCCTAGAATATCTTATTGTGCCTTTAAGTAAGGAAGTATTCAAGGAATAAGTTAGATGGAAGGGACTGACTCCCACTGTTCAAATATGTGACAAAGTGACCTCCAGAATAAATAATGATAGCCATGGATTATAAACGATTAAATAAAATGGAAATCCTGAGTCCATTCATATATAAGCAACAGAAGACATAAATAAATGACACAGAGAGAAAAAAAACTTCATCTTAGCAAACAAACAAACAAATAAAAAAACATCGCTTATTGGGGCCCCCGGGTGGCTCAGTTGGTTAAGCATCTGCCTTCAGCTTTGGTCATGATCAGAGGGTCCTAGGATCAAGTCTCACATCAGGCTCCAGGCTCAGCTGGGAGCCTGCTTCTCCCTCTCCTTCTGCCTACTGCTCCCCCTGTTTGTGCTCTCTCCCTCTCTCTCTCTATCAAAAAAATAAATAAAATCTTAAAAATAATAGTTGCTTATTAACAATAAAATGAAATACTTATTAAAGTTTATAATGAAGAAGACTGGCAGACACTATCTTAACCAGGTGGCAGGATTTAGCATCTCCAGTAGCAGGATGGATTGATATCATGCACCTACTGATCGGATGCACTGCAGTATTCCTGTCATAGTTGCATAACTTGCCATAGTTGCATAACCTTAGGGCAACAACAGACCCAATTCGAGAGGTATTTGGCAAAGTAGATAGCCTGTTCTTTTTAGAAAATGTCCAAGTCATTAAGACCAAGGAATTGGTCTGTTCTGAAGCAAATGGAAAAACAAGACTACTGAATGGAGCAAGCAATCCAGAATTAAATACTAGATCTGTCAAGTATGTTATTGGGACAATTCTTGAATGATGTAGATTATATGGCATTATAGTATTAATTTCAATTTTGGAATTCTGATGGTTGTACTGTGATTAGGTCAAAGAGTGTTCTTGTTTTTAGTAAATGCATACAAAATTTCTAAGGCATAATTAGGCACTATGTCTGCAATTTACAAATGGTTCAGGATGGAAAAATGATTGGCTAAATAGGTTAAAATGCTGGCAACCGTAATATGGGAGTTCTTTGAACTACTTGGGGAAACTTGCTGTAAATTATAATCATTTCTAACTGAAAAGCTCAAAACTTTAGAATTTAAAAAATGAGATATCAATAGTTCATAACAGAGGACGTGGAGTCACCAAGGTTAAGGCCTTCAAAGGAGCTTGTAGGGCTTGGGCGGCAGGTCAATAGATTTAGTTCAGGCTTCCTTAGTTTGAAATGGAAATAGATTAGCACAATCACTTGGAAAAAAGTAACAATAACTTCCAAAATAATAAAAAGGGAAAAATGAATTGAGAAAAAAAATCTTCCAAGAAGAATTTAATATTGGCCTTCAAAAGGATGAAGATTATTCTAAGATGGAGTAAATTAAAAAAATCACATCTTCTGTTTTGAGCAAATCTTTAGACTAGATATCTAGATATCATGAAAAAGTTTTTCCCACTTAATTGCCAAGAAAACTGTGATAATATTATATTACATATATAATAAACATATGGGTAAATGAATTAATAAACATGCATTCATTTAAAGTTGTAGCCAAATTTCAAGAATGCAGGTGAAATCTCTAGGAGTCAGGTTTGCTTGAAGATATTAGAGAATTAAACGCAGACACAAAAAAACATAGAAAAAAGTTAATAAATTACATAATAGCCAAAATAAATCAAATTAAAAACAAATTTTCAATTATGGAATGCTTTCTTAATAGTACCAGATGCCGCTAAAAGTAAAAAAGCAAACCACACAGAGTGGGAGAAGGTATCAGACAAAGGATTTATATCCAGAATATATTAAAACTGGTAATCAAGGAAGCAACTAATTCAGTAATTTTCTGAAAACAATTATCAATTTAATAACCCTCTGGAAAGATTGAGCAAAAAAAGAAAGGGCCACAATAAACTTAATTCCAAAATCAGATAATGTCATTATAAGAATAGAGTATTAAATGCCACCCATACTTATACCTAAGAAAAGAATTTACATACCAAACCCAGAAATTTATACAAAAGATAATTAAGACACAATGAGTTGTTTTATCCAAGTAATACTGAATTGGTTTCAAATTAAATAACTAATCAGTGAAGGACCTAGGATCTAGTATATCATGGCAAGGAAACACTTCTGTTATCCACTATAAAAAGAGAAAAAAATTACAAAAATAAAAGAGTGTGGCAGCAAAAATGACATAATGAATTAATATTCCAGAGAAGGAAAAACAATCCAGAAGTTTGCTAATGACTGAAGGCCATTCTCCTTTACAGAAATATGCCAATGCTGGGCATGGCCTATGGGTTAAGAAGATTGCTCCTACTTGAGGAAATTAGCAAAGTGAGGGAGAGAGATTGTGATGGATCAGAGTAACAAAACTAGAGACATGTAAGTCCTCAAAGAAAAAGCCAATTTATCCAAAAAAACTAAGAAGGTAAATAATTGGGCTGGGCAAAAGTACTACATTAATGTGAGATGCATTACACAGCAAAGAGTATGACAGGCAAAACAAAAATAATGAATTTATAAGAATGTTTAAGCAAGTATTTCTTAAATTGGACAAACATTGGAGAAAAAATCAATAAATTAAACTTGAATAAAATTAAAAACTTCTGTGCTCATCAAATGATATCATTATGACTATAAAAAGCAAATCATAGACTGCACGAAGATATCCAAGGATTTATATCCAGAATAAATTTTAAAAAATTTCTGCAGCCTAATAAAAAGACAACCCAATTTAAAAGACAGACAAAATTCAATGGCACTAAAGAAACAGAAAACCAAAATGACTAATAAGCATTTGAAAAGATACTCCACATCATTAGTTATCATGAGATATGACAACACATCTGTTAAAATGACTAAATTTTTTTAAAGATTAAAAATATCAAATGTTGGTGAGGATGTAAATAACTGGAATTGCTGGTGGGAATGTAAATTGGGACAACTTTGAAAAACTGGCAGTATCTACTAAAGCTCAACATATGCTTATCTTATGAATTAGAAACTCCACTTTTAAGTAAATATCCAAGAGAAATAAAGACACATGTCTGCTAAAGTCATATATTAAAATGACCAGAGAAATCTTATTCATACCAGTTTAATATTAGAAAGAACACATTGTATTCAAGAAGATAGAATAAGTTAATATCTATTCATACAACATAATATATTATATAACATACATTACATTTTACCATGTACTATGGAAATTAGATTGACAAAATGGAAAAAGTGTACATATCATTATTTTATTGACAGGAATTTTACATAGCTGAATACAAAATTACACAGGTAAGTAGAAAATAATTAAAGTGAGGCATAGAGGGAAAAAAAGACAGAAGAGGAAGAACATAACAGAAACTGGAAAATACTGTGGAATGCACTTAAAAGTTTTAATATGAGAACTGGATTCTCTGAAGGAAAGCAGAAAGAGAGACTACACAGAAGAATATTTGAAAAGATACAGGCCAAAATTTTTTTCAAAAATGATTAAAAATGCCAATCCATGGATTTAAAAATGTCAATGAAAACCAACTAAGCATCATAGTTAACGAAAAACTACCCAAGTTGACCACAAAATACTGAAAGATAAAGAAAATATTTTAAGTGCCCTGAGGGAAATAACAATTATTATACAAAAGCCACAATAAGACGGATAACTGACTTTAAAGAGACAAAAGAAAAAGGAAAGAACAAAAAGAAAGAAAGAAAAGAACAGGAAGGAAGGCAGGCAGGCAGGCAGGCAGGAAGAAAGAGAATGAAAAAAAAGTCTTTAAAGGCTAGAAATGGCTAGTCTGGATTTCTATGTCCAGTAAAAATATCCTTCAGAATCAAAGGTGAAAATAAAGATATGTTCACACAAACACTTGAGGAAATTTTTCATCAGAAGGCCATCACTTAAAAAAGAAACACTAAAAGAACTTCTTCAGCCAAAAAAGGCAATGTGAGACAAAAATATGTAAATTCAGGAAAGAATAAAAATAAAGGAAAGTTTAAAAATATGAGTAAATAAAAATGAATATCAAACTAACAATAAAAATACAAACAACAAGATGTCTGCTCTCATCACTGTTGTTTAACATGGTACTAGAAGTCCTAGCCTCAGCAATCAGACAACAAAAAGAAACAATAGGTATTCAAATTGGTGAAGAAGAAGTCAAACTCTCACTCTTCTCAGATCACATGATAACTTTATGTGGAAAACCCAAAAGAGTCTACCCCAAAACTGTTAGAACTCATATAGGAATTGAGCAACATGGCAGGATATAAAATCAATCAACAGAAATCAGTTGCATTTCTATACACTAACAATGAGAGATAAGAAAAATAAATTAAGGAATCAATCCCATTTACAACTTCACCAAAAACCATTAGATACCTAGGAATAAACCTAACTGAAAAGGTAAAGGATCTGTACTATAAAAACTATAGAACACTTATGAAAGATATTGAGGAAGAGACAAAGAGAGGGAAAAACATCCCATGCTCATGGATTGGGAGAATAAATATTGTTAAAATGTCTATGCTACCCAGAGCACTTCTCATATTCAATGCAATCCCTATCAAAACATCATCAACATTTTTCACAGAGCTAGAACAAATAACCCTAAATTTGTATGGAACCAGAAAAGAACCCAAATAGCCAGAGGAATATTGAAAAAGAAAACCAAAGCTGATGGCATCACAATGCTGGACTCCAAGCTATATTACAAAGCTGTAACCATCACGACAGTGTGGTACTGGCACAAAAACAGACACAGAGATCAATGAAACAAAAGAGAGAACCTAGAAATGGACCCTTAACTCTACTTTCAACTAATTGTCAAGAAAGCAGGAAAGAATACTCAATTGAAAAAAGTCTTTTCAACCAATGGTATTTGGAAAATTGGGCAGCCACATACAGAAGAATAAAATTGGACCATTTCCTTATACCACACACAAAAATAGACTCAAAATGGATGAAAGACCTAAATGTGAGACAGGAATCCACCAAAATCCTAGAGAAGAACACAGGGAGGAACCTCTTTGACCTTGGCCACAGCAACTTCTTGCTAGACATGTCTCTAAAAGGCAAAGGCAACAGAAGCAAAAATGAACTGTTGCAACTTCATCAAGATAAAAACCTTCTGCACAGCAAAGGAAACATTCAACAAAACTAAAAACTAAAACAACAGAATGGGAGAAGAAATTTGCAAATGACATATCAGATAAAGGGCTAATATCCAAGATCTATAAAGAACTTATCAAACTCAACACCCAAAAAGCAAATAATCCAGTCAAGAAATAGGCAGAAGACATGAACAGACATTTCTTCAAAGAAGACATGTAAATGGTTAACGGACACATGAAAAAATGCTCAACATCACTTAGCCTCAGGAAAATACAAATCAAAACCACAATGAGATACCACCTCACACCAGTCAGAATGGCTAAAATTAACAAGTGAAGAAACAACAAATGTTGGCAAGGATTCGGAAAAAGGGGAACACTGTTACACTGTTGGTGGAAAAGCAAGCTGGTACAGCCTCCCTGGAAGCAGTACAGAGGTTCCTCAAGAAGTTAAAAATAGAACTACCTTATGACCCAGCAATTGCACTACTTGGTTTTTAACCCAAGGATACAAATGTAGTGATCCAAAGGGGCATCTGCACCCCAATGTTTACAGCTGCAATGCCTGCGATAGCCAAATTATGGGAAGAAGATGTGAAACACACACACACACACACACACACACACACACACACACACACTGGAATATTACTCAGTCATCAGAAAGGATGAAATCTTACCATTTACATCTTTGTGGGGGGGAACTGGAGGTATTATGTTGAGAGAAATAAGTCAATCAGAGAAAGACAATTCTTATGTGGTTTCACTTGTATGAGGACTATAAGAAACAGTACAAAAGATCATAGGGGGCAGGAGGGAAAACAGAACGGGAAAAAATCCAAGAGAGATGCAAACCATGAGAGACTCCTAACTATGGGAAAAAAACTGAGGGTTGATGGAGGGGAGGTGGTTGGGGGGATTGGGTACCTAGGTGATGGGTATGAAGGAGGTAATGTGATGTGATTAGCACTGGGTGTTATATACAACTGATGAATTACTGAACTCTAATCTAAAACTAACGATGCAGTACATGTTGGCTCATTGAATTTAAATAAAAGATCACAAAAGAAAAAATACAAACAACATAATTTGAAAATAGGGAAATTACTTGAATATATATTTCTTCAAAGAAGATATGCAAATGGGTAACAAGCACATGCTCAAGATCATTGTCATCAGGGAAATGCACATCAAAAGTACAATGAGGATCCATTTCATACTCTCTTAAATGGCTGTAATTTTAAAAATGGAAAATAATAAGTGTTAGCAAGGATATATAGGAATGGAAACCCTTTTGCATTATTGATGGGACTGTAAAATGTTTAAGCCTCTATGGAAACAATTTTGCAGGTCCTCAAAAATTTAAACATAGAATTTACATATGACCCAGCAATTCCCCTCCTAGATATATCCCTTAAGGAACTGAAAAATAAAAAATAAAAAAACACACTCAAACAAATGTGTTCTAACATGTTCACAGCAGCACTAGTCACAACAGCCAAAAGATAAAAACACCCTTAATGTCCACCAACAGATGAAAAGATACATAAAATGTGGTATATCCATTATAATGGAATATTACTCAGCCTAAAACAAATAAAATACTGATAGAGGATAAAATGTGGATGAACCTTGAAAACATTATGTTAAGTGGAAGAAGTCAGACATAAAAACACACATATTCCATGATTCCACTTGTATAAAATACTCAGAGTATTAAGTCCATGGAGGCATAATGCCTAGTACTAGTGTTTGCCAGGGGAAGGAGAAGGGTGAAAGGAAAAGCAACTGTCCAATGGGTACAGGATTTCCTTTGGGATGATGAAAATATTTGGGAACTAGAAGGAGATGGTAGTTGCACAACATCATGAATGCACTAAATGTCCTGAATCATTTATCTTAAAATGGATATTTTATATTATGTGGCTTTCACCTCGATAAAAAATATTTTTTAAAAATAAACATTAATACTACAAAACTATAATTTGTTGGAGATGTTAAAATATGAACTAATACATAGCATTATGCATTATGCAAATTAGTGCATGGTGCACAAAATACCTGGCTACAGGAACAAGATTGTACTAGGATACCTGGCTACAGGAACAAGATTGTTTGGAGGAAGCACAAGAGGGAAAAAGTTTCTGAATTCTAGTAGCATCAGGAAACTGGTAAAAATAAGAGTTTTTAACTGATGGAAAGGAATCAAAGATTTATTTTAAGGATAACTATTAGAAATGGTAAAAAAAATGTATAATTAAAAGATCAGTAGAGGGAAAAAGGGATAAAATTGGATTAATTGGTAAAAAGACAAGAGAGGAGGAAATAAATGGTAAATAAAACAAGTTGTGCCAAATGGGGGGAAAAAGATGGGAGGTATAAATTCAAGTACATCTCTAGTTACATTAGATGTAAGTAACTAAATATTCCTAACAAGAGTGAGACTGTCAAATTGGAGAAATTGATGGTTGAGAAAAACAGTACTCCAAGGGCTCAGCCCTTCTTGTCTTTGCTGTGTCAGTTGTAAGGCCTAACCATCCTCTGACCCTGGGACCTTTTAGCATGACTACTATGCAACTGCTTATTCCTTGGGGAAGTCAGACTGGTTTGTTTGCTGTTTGCTACAAAAGATGTAGAGCACTTGACCTTGGTTTCTTCAGGTATAGCACAACCCAGGATGTATAGGCATCATCTGGGCTGGCCGGATCACACAGTGGGGCTTGGTCTCAGTGGAACTTGTGCTACATGCAGAATCTCCAGCTGCTGGCTCTGCTTGTGAGTGATAAATTGTCTTGCTCCAAACCACTGAGTCTCATGTGCAGAGTCTCCTGCTATTGGCTCTGCCTTGCCCCCAAACACTGAGTCTCACTATCTCTTATGGCACCTCTGGAACTGTGGCAGCCACTGCTTATTATTTAGCTGCTTAGTTATTTCCTTTGGTTTCCTGTTAATTCCTCACATTCTCTAGGATGCTGGGAATCTACCCTGACCTCAGTCAATGTAATCCATTATATTCACCAAGTAAAAAAGAAAAATCATAGTATTGCTCAACTGATGAGAAAAAGCAATTTGATAAACTTTAACATTTACAAATAAACATTTAGTAAACTATGAGTAGAGGAGAGCTTCTTAAATTTCTATATAAAAAACCATGGCAGATATTTTACTTAATAGTGAAATATTGAAGTATTTTCCTATAGCATGGGGAAGGAGATAAAGATGCCCACTATTACTCTTTCTTTTAAGTGTCCTATAAAATGTAGGCCTTATAATAAGGCAACAAAAATAAATAAATAAGAATTTGAAAATTGCAGTATTGTCATATAGTATGTTTTTTCCTAACAAAATCCAAAGGAATCTGTTTATTAGAAATAATATGTTTACTGAGGTTGCTGACTGTTAAAGTTAATAGATAAGAATTAATTTTATTTCTTTATACTAGTTACACACTTAATAAAATTAAGCTAAAGATACCATTTTAAATGGTGGCAAATATATCAAATATCTAATAATTAAACTAATGAATTATGGGTAAGACATCTATACAGAACACTATAAAGTACCATTTAGAAAAATTGAAGGATATTTAAATAGTGGGTAAATATTACCTGCACATGAATTAAGATAGGCAAATTCATCCAGAGATTCAATCCCAACTAAATCCCAGTTAAAATCAGAACTTCTTAAAATTAACAAATTACATGCAAAACTATGTGAAAAGGAAAAAGAAAAAGAAGAGCTCTGTCTTGAAGATAACGAAAATGGGAGGAAATAATGGTTTATTATAGGAGATAATAGAATTTATTTTACAGCTGATTGAAAACAGTTTGGCGTCGGTACAAGAATAAGCAATTATGCCTCTGAATAGAATAGAGTCCAAGAACAGAACTACATATATGTGGAAACTGAATTTAAGATAAAACTTACTGCTGAGCAATGAGTTTATGCTTGTCTTTTAAAATAAACACTGCTTGATCAGTTGGAAGGTGATCATATCTTTTATTGTCTAAATTATGGCAATTTTCAGTGAAAGAGCAAGATCTGATAATCCTCCAAAGCCATAGGGAGCTAGGACAATTAGATTACTGAATTAAAAACAAATGCATGCCTCCCTTTCTCATATAATTAATTAGTAAAAAAAACAACCCAAGAATATTGAAGATTGGTACATGACAGGTAAAACATTAGATTTCCTAGAACATCATTTCTTTATTACTTTGGAACATGAGCTATTTTTTAAGCAGGACAAGGAGACAATTACAGTACTAAGAATTGGCAAATTTGACTATAGTAAAATTAAGATATTTTTTCACTAAAAGATGTCATTAAGACAGTGCAAGGCTAAGTATTAAAAATAATATATTTGTAACACCTCGAGCAAAGTGTTTATATCTAAGATATATAAAATACCTATGTAAGTCAGAAAGAAAAATGACAACCAAATATTAATATATACAAGACACTAATCAGGAACTATCCAAAAGAGAATATCCCAATGAGAATATTCAAATGGCCAGTTAACCTATAAAACAGACCCAGCTTTATTAATAATCAGAGAAATGCAGTTAAAACTGCAATGAGATGCCACTACATAGTTTTCAGAATGGCAAAGTTACAAAGATTCACATAGTCAATCTTTTTTGTGGATGTGGACTAAGGGGAAAAGTCTGATTGACAGCAGGCGTGTAAACTGCTACAACCCCTTTGGAAAGGTATTTGATATTATTTGCTAGAGTTGAAAATATACATGTGCTATGCCCCACTCTTAAATATATATTCACCAGAGGTGTGATATGCACCAAGAGAAATGCATAAGAATGTTCTTTGCAGAATTAATCATAGGAGAAATCAAGGATAAAAGTTTTCACAGCAGTAGGAGGAAAAAGATGAATAAAACTCAACTGTTCATACAATGGGATATTCTCTAATACTGCAGAGAACAAGAAAAACTACAGCCACAAATTTAGCAAACAAAAGAGTGAGCCAAGGATGCCAGATAAAAATTAATGTGATACGTAATTCAATTAAAGTTAAAAACAGGCAAAATGATACTGTGTTAAAAGTTAGCATAATTATTTTTAGAGCGAAAAGAGAGGTAGAGATTGCAAAGGTCATTAGGAGATATTTGAAGGTGCTGACAATACTCTCTCTTATGTTGAAGGTGATTATTCTAGTGTTTATTTTGGGGAATTCAGCAATATATTTAAGGGGTGTGTGTGTGTGTGAATGTGTTTTTTTGTGTGCGTGTTTGTTTTTTGCACATTGTATGTATGTTCTGATGCAAATAAAAAAAAACAAAATAAAACGTATATAAACGTATATAACTTAACACACTTGCTATAAAGAAAAGGACAGAAAGTGATGGAGGCAAGTCATTTCATGGCAAGTCAGGGGTTCCTTTGGTTTTCAGAGCTCTCTGCCTCTGCCCTCCCCTTTGGGAGCTATCCCTGATTTTTCCAAATCTATCTGTGGCTTATTTATCAGAATCCGTTTCCGTTGCTAATAACCAAAATAATCTCACTAATACAGCTTTAAAATGACATGAGTTTGTTTATTTATTTTGAATATCCTCCACTAATGAAGTTTGTATTTCAATCGAACAAGCTTTGATATTACACACACACACAACAAATTTTCTACCAATTCAATTTATAAATCAATTTCATTCCAAACAAAACTTCTAGGGCATTATTTTTGGAGGATGATACATGATTCTAAAGTTTATCTAAATAATTAAAGCCTTTGAGGAGCCATATTTTTGAACAAAGAGATAGTGAGGGTAGTAATTTTCTACTAAAAATTAAAACACATGACAGTACCTCAGTAATTCAAGCAGTATTGTACTGGTATAGGAAGTCAGGCAGAAAAATAAAGGACACCTGAGAAGTGCAACAAAAATATCTGATTTTAGGTTCTAGATACATATTTAAGTATATAGATAATAAATTGGTAAGTGGATGAGAGCCAAACACAAAAAATCTGTTGAAATAATTTATTTACTTTGGAAAGGAAATAAGTGAAGATCTAGGCCTCTAATAAAACAATCCACCATAGATTTGACATTTTAAGAGTAAAGGTAACTATAAAATTACTAGAATAAAATGTAAATCAATATGTTGTCTTGGAATTAGGAAGGACCTATATACTTTAGTCTCAAAGTTAGAAACTATAAAAATAAGAGCATTACTAATTTGACTTTAAAACATTTATTTCTTAATATAATAAAGGCACTATAAGTAAAATTAAAAGACAAAATACAAGATAATATTTACTCTGCATACACCTGACCAAAGTTATACATCTTTAATGAAAGAAAAGTTATAGGCAATAACAGGAAAAAAAAGGGGGGGAGATATATCCAGAGAAAATTAGTAAAATACAGAAAAGAGAAAACTACAAAAGCAGAAACACCAAGAATAAATACTAAAAATGCTCAACTCCTCTATTAATAATAGAAATCATGGAAACTCACATGAAAAAAATTATCTGATTGCAAACAAATTAAAAAGAAAACTTACACAATTGCAAAAACATGTATATCTCATTCACTCTTGTTTAGAGTGTAACTTGGACTACTGCTGGATGCAATTTGATCATAGGTAGCTAAAACTTTACAGTGGGCATATTATGTGAAGCAGTAATTATATTCTTAAATACAAGGAAATAAAGATGACAATATATAGGTATACATCATTAGTTTTTGATGCAGTGTTCCAGATTTATTTTTTATGTACAACACTCAGGGCTCCATGCAATACATGCCCTCCTTAATTACCACCACCAGGCTCACCCATCCCTCTACCCCCTTCTACTCTAAAACCCTCAGTTTATTTCTCAGAGTCCACAGTCTCCCTTGGTTCATCTCCCCCTCCGATTTTCCCGACTTCACTTTTCCTTTCCTTCTCTTGATGTCCTCCATGTTATTCCTTATGCTCCACAAGTAAGTGAAACCATATGATAATTGACTTTTTCTGCTTGACTTATTTCACTCAGCATAATCTCTTCCAATCCCATCCACGTTGATGCAAAAATTGGGTATTCATCCTTTCTGAGTTATATTCCATTGTATATATGGACCACATCTTCTTTATCCATTCGTCTGTTGAAGGGCATCTTGGCTCTTTCCACAGTTTGGCTATTGTTGGCATTGTTGCTATGAATATTGGGGTATATATGGCCCTTCTTTATACTACATCTGTATCTTTGGGGTAAATACCCAGTAATGCAATTGCTGGGTCATCGGGTAGCCTGTTTATAGTTTTTTGAGGAATCTCCACACTGTGACAACATATATATAAAAGAATTTTCAGTGGAGATTGTTTAAAATTATATACAACAAATTGGCAATAATTAGAGTATATCTACTCAGTGAATTTACATAAGTCATTAAAATGATCTAGTTAATTGTTTATATGGGAATATGTTTTAAATATATTTGTAAGCTTAAATGACCATATGATAAAACTATTAGAATTATAAGTAGTTTTATTCAATAAAAATGCACATTTACCTATTTAAAATAAGCATTAGAATGGACAAATATATACTAAAATGTTAAGTATTTATCTCTAAGTACTGAGTTCATATTTTTTCTCTAAACAAGTCTGTACTTTCCAACTGCCACGTAACACTACGTGAGGTCTGGGAGTCTCTGTAACAAGAACCTACCCTCAGGGTGAAAGCATCCAGGTATAGATACTTAATCCACAAAATTCGTCTTTTTGGGGAATCTGGAAGTGATAGAATCTAAGAGTGATAGGCTCTAAGTTGCTATCAATGAGGGTTCTCCACAGAATCCCTAGGACAGATTGCTGCCATAACCAAGTCCAGCTCACTGTATTTGCTAAGATTAATGGTTATTTTTTATTATTACTTTTTATTGGGTGACGTTTTCCAGCAATCTTTACTTTCTCCTACTATGTTAGTCATAAGTTATTCCATTGCTTCTTTCCTGGTAACCTCGAGTCACAAGATTACCCAAGCAGTTTTTACCTCAATATCCTAGAGAGTCTTCAATTATCACTAAGTTTTGATCATTTTCTCATGGTGGACACAAACAGAGACAAAATATGTTAAGAAACACTTTGTGGGGCACCCAGTGGCTCAGTCAGTTGTGTCCAATTCATGGTTTTGGCTTAAGTCATGATCTCATGGGTTGAAAAATAGAGCCCTAGGTGGGGCTCAGCACTCAGCAGGGAGTCTGCTTGAGATTCTGTCCCTCTCCCTTTGCCCCTCTTCCAACTCGTGTGTACATACTCACACTCCTCTGTCTCTCACAAATAAATAAATAAATCTTAAAAATAAAAGAGAAACACTTTGCTATATAGAGAATTGTCATCTCAATGACTCACACTTGATTTCTTTATCAAACTCATAATTCTGGACTCTTTCTTTCACGAGGACACCTTTTCCAGCAGAAAATTCTTCAGCTTTTGTGTAGTGTCAACTGCCTTCTCCCTAGATATAACCAACACAACCTGTTAATAAAACAAAGCTGAGGTTATCGTTTACCACAGTAAAGGAGAATCAGAGACCTTTGGAATGTCTCTGAGGGGGAAAGGCAAGAAAAGTATTTACAAATAATTTGAAATTTGGTTTAAGGCAGGTATTTGAAAGTGGGAATTTGATTAGGATTAGATGAGGCTTACAGTAGAATGGTAGAATTGATGAAAATAACAAGGCAAAAATTCAACTAAAATGTTGATGGCTATTTTGGACAACTCCTTTAATGAGTAATCAAGTTATTTGCATTGTGAAGAGTTTCCTGGAATCGTACTCTTAATGAAGACAATGGAGGAGTAATGATAGGTTCCGTTCAGTTCAGTTGGTACTTTCCGTCTTCAGTGTCCATCTGTGTATGGGAGTAAATGGTTTTCTTCTTAATAGGTTCCTAGTGTCCTGAGTTACCAAGTTTGTCAGACATGACATGATAGCCCTAAATTCCTCTTTAAGCTCAGTCTAGGATTCCTGCTACTAATGAGTTTGATTTTGATATATAGAGAGAAAACTGAAGATAATTGTCTCGCACAAAAAAACAGTCACACACAAGAGTATAGAGTTAGAAGTTAAATATATTTTGCTGAGGAAAATGGGGATTGCCTAGCCACAATGGAATCTTTCTTTAGGAACAAGAACAAAATGGATAAACATATGATACAGTATAGTAGCCCAGATTTCACCCTTAATTGTCTAAGTGACCTTAAATATTTGAATTCTTGCCATTAGGACAATTTTCCACAACTGTAAAAGCAATTCTTCAGACTATTTTTTTTCTAGCTCTAATATGCTACAGTAGCTTATGAAACCTAATATTCTGATAATGATGAATACCTTCCAGATGGGCAAATGGCCAAACATTATTTTTCTCTCTCTCCATCGTAAGTACCTTCTTGACTAGAGGAGGTAATGGTATCCCAGCAACAGATAGGCAATGCTCCATTTAATTGCCAAAGATTATATTTTAATGAACTCTGGAAAAAGGAAGTCAAGTTGACTATAGGGTTCTTTGATTAATTTGATGAAAGTCTATAAACATCTGACCTAGCTCATTAACACCTTAATGAAGACAGAAGAATCTCTTATGCTCAATTTCCAGAGAACAAGTGTTGTGTGTGGCATTTTGATTTTTCCAGCCAAAGAAAAATGAGGTCCATGAAGTAAAATTTACATATCTATAAGTCAATGTGAATGTGGAAATCATCAAACAACAATTGGGGTACCAAGGGCCTCATGGATGATCTTATTAAAGACAAATTCCCAGTTGGTACTCTCATCTCTTCCTCCTTTCTGTTTCTCTCTCCTCTTCCTGCTCTATCACTGACTTGCAGGTACACAGTATAAGTTTACGACCACCTGAAAGACAGGTTCCCCATGGAGGAGGTGATTGGGAACACTAAACATTTATTGATCAATTACTCTTAGTTAGAAATCACTGGAGTTGAAACACTGAAGGAAAAAAAAAAAAAAGAAAATCATAGATAATCTTTGCCCCTGGGAAGCTAGCAAATTTGGCTGATTAGGATGACAAGGAGTTTGGTGGAGATATTTTCAGATAGTTAATGGAAGGGTCGCCTTGGTGGCTCAGTGGGTTAAGCCTTTGCCTTTGGCTCAGGTCATGGTCTCAGGGTCCTGGGATCAAGCCCCACATCAGGGTGTCTGCTCGGTGGGGAGCCTGCTTCCCCCTCTCTCTCTGCCTGCCTCTCTGCATACTTGTGATCTCTTTCTCTCTTTGTCAAGTGAATAAATAAATAAAATCTTAAAAAAAAAAAAAAGATAGTTGATGGAATTGTTGGGAATACTACAGAACCAGGCCAGGCTCAGTTATAACAGCTAAGACCACAACCAAATGCTGAAATGAATCTCCCTGTCTTTAATATACTAGGAATTCCACTTTGAAGTCTCTGATTCTGTTACTTCCTTTTAGGTCCTTCTAGAGTCCTAAGTCAGTCCTGTACCCTTAAGTCAAAGTCTTGCCTGTGTTTCTCATTAGTGGGATCTAGTCCACTTGTCCAAGCCACAAATGCAAGGGACTTTGGAAAGCAGATAATACAATAATTTCAGCTTTTGCAAGGGAGCATGTTTTTCCCACCAAGCCTCATAAGGTAGGGATTCCCCAAACAGAGAAGGTTAGTGGATGCTTAGAAGGGAAAATATTTACAGCATGTTTACAGCTTACACTCCATGAAGCATCAAAAAGACAAAGGCCAAGGCAAGGTTGCAACAATGCCGGAACTGCTATCAGAAGAAAAAAAGAATGATCGACACAGACTGAGGTAGAAAAGAATAACACCTGTGGTAGGGAACAAGTAAAGTGAATAAGGATTAAGAAAAGACATCCCAGGAAGTGGGCATAGCGCAAGCAAAGGCTCAGAGGCCTGAAACAAGTGAAGAATTCCCCAAATTTGCATCATTCTCTGAACATGTTACATCTATTAAAGGAGAAAAAGCAGTTGGACTTTAAGATGCACCCTAAAGGACAATTAGTGTGATAAAAACTGAAATGCATCTGAAAATTCACATGTGGTAGGAACTACAAGGAACTATGGCAAAGTGAAATCGGTCAAAAAGATCAGATTTTGCTGTAAGAAGTTTACTTCATCAACACAAGACATCATGGAGCCCACAGTAAGTATTACTTAATTTAATATGAGGATTCCGTTTCTTGAACTTCGTATCTATAATCACATTTTCTCATCCCCTTTTCCTTGCTGTAATAAATTATCAGACCTTATTTTTAAATGTGTTTCTATTTCTTTTTTTGTTGTCATTAATTTTATTTTCTTCCCAAGTTTTTATTTAAACTCCAAGTTAGTTAACATATAGTGTAGTGCTATTTTCAGGAGTAGAATTTACCTATCATCACTTACATACAACACCCAGGGCTCCTCATAGGCCTCTCCTTAATGCCCATGATCCATTTAGCACTCTTCCCCACCCACCTCTCCTCCAGCAACCCTCAGTTTGTGAACTATAGCTAATAGTCTCTTTTGGTATGCTTCTCTGTTCTTGTCTTTATTTTTCCTTCCCTTCCCCTATGTTCATCTGTTTTGCTTATTAAATTCCATATATGAGTGAAATCATATGGTATTTGCTTTTTCTCTGACTTATTTTGCTTAGCATAATACACTCTAGTTCCATCCACACCATGGCAAATGGCAAGATTTCATTCTTTTTGATGGCTGAATAACATTCCATTGTGTGTGTGTGTGACACCACATCTTTATCCATTCCTTGAATATCAGATCAATTCTCACATAGTATTTTGAATATTTCTTCAATTAAGAGACTTTTACAGATTCTTCTATGGGCTCCTCAGTGGGAGCTTTATTGGCTTCTTACTATGGAACCAAGAGTATTCCTGAATTTCAGTTCTGTCAGATTTTTATCAAGCGGGACATGAAAGATGTTAATGTGTAAAATGATGATATGATTTTTGCAAATTTGTGTAATAAATATCCATAGAATAGCCCTTTTCAGTGGAGACTCTTAAAAACAATCCACTTTGGGGCACCTGGGTAGCTCAGTGGGTTAAGCCTCTGCCTTCGGCTCAGGTCATGATCTCAGGGTCCTGGGATCGAGCCTCACATCAGGCTCTCTGCTGAGCAGGGAGCCTACTTCCTCCTCTCTCTCTGCCTGCCTCTTGCCTACTTGTGATCTCTCTTTCTGTCAAATAAATCAATAAATAACCAAAAAAAAAAAAACCTTAACAAAAAAAATCCACTTTGAAGACAGTATCATAGTTTTAGGGAAAGAGCACTAAAACTGGAGCTTTTTGACAAGAGTGCTTGCCTGGTGACTTATTAAATTTTTTAGGCAAACTACTTTCTTCACCATTTTAGAAAGTTATACTCACAAATGAGTTTGACTGTTTTAGTTTCTCCTTGTTGTCAACCCAGCAAAAAGAAGAGTGTTTGTAATTGTCTATCATTGTAATTGTCTACCATTTTTCTCTATATAAAATGGATGGCTCTAGGAAATTTGGATTAAGAAGGCTAAAGCAAGTATATAAAGCACGATCTTAGTAGGATATAAACAAAATATATATATATATATAATTATTAGGCAAGATGACATGTGGGATAATAACACTGATTGTGAATTAAATTGTCCTGCTATAGAGTGTTTGAGAGAATCACATGCCAGAAGATTATGTAATACGAAATACTTTTCTAAGAGGTGTCAAACTTTTATCATGTGAACCTATAATTATCTGCAAAGTACTAGAGTAAAGCCTAGAAGGAAATGAATGAAATTATGTGTAAATCAATCTAACCAATTATAAATTCTTGGGTTGAAACAGTGAGACTTGGACCATAGATAAATAGTATTTAATTCAATGTTGATAGAATAAAAGAAAGAATGAAAAATAAAATGAATAATTAAAAACAATTGACAAATATTAACTGTCTTTTATGACTGCATATACTACACAATTTTAAATGTGACAAGACAGCCGGGTAAATATATGTGTTGATGCTCTAAAATAATTTTAAATGTATTTAAAATGCTCTTCTATTACACAGTAATGGCATGCCAGAATTTAGTCCTTAGTACTCTTATCCATCTACATACACTTCTTTAGTGAGCTCATCCTTTCAAATTTAAATATTATCTAGATGTTCACAGTTCCTAAATCCATGGCTAGAGAACATACCCTTCTTCCAAATGAGATTTAAAAATCCAAATGACTCAATGTTTCCTATCAGTTGTCTAATAGACACTTAAAAACTTAACTGATCTCACGACTATTCCTCCCAAATTTGTATACCTGTGTTAGAGGATAATTTTTGAAATAAAAGTAAAATCACAGCTTTCATAGAGATATAAAATGATCGTATGTTTCAAAAAATGACCATGTGTTAAAGGTCATGTTTAATTCATTGTTAATCAGGTAATAAATAGGATGTTACAAGCAATTCAAAGGATAATACAAACATCAGACACATTTATAGATCAGGAATATTGAAAGAAATGTGCAAAAGAGGCATAACTATCTTCTACCAATGTGGAAGTGAAGTAAACTGAATCTCTCTTAGAGTTTGGGTGTCTACAGGTAAGAGTGATTTTACATTGCTGTCTGTCACATACAATTGGCAGAGTTCTAAATTCACTTAAAGTCAATTAAAGGGCTCAAATCCATCCACAGAATCAGAATTAGATGACCTGGAGGGATGTTTTCTAAACAGTGCATAGTTAAGAATGAAGGAAAATAAAAACATGACCAGATACATTGGAAAAACAAGGTTTACCATTCTCCTATTTTCAGCAAAAACAATTACTAAAATAGTCACTTCAATAAAAAAAAAAAAGGATTAACTTTTGAATGTTATGGGACGAAAGATTTAGTAAATGAATTATGTAGACCTACTTAACTATGACTGTAAAACATTCATTAGTTATGTATTAGAAATTTAAAACTATAGGTAGCAATAAAAACATAGACAACCAGATTTTCAGTGTGTGTGAAACATGTTTAAGCTCCTTGCCCTTGTTCAAGTGAAAGAACTTAAATTTTTAGAACTATGTTATTAAAAATGCAGTTAATTCTTGAACAATGGGGGGGCTTAGGGGTGCTGACCACTACACAGATGAAAATCTACATATAATTCTTAACCACCAAAACTTAACTATTCATAGCCTATTGCTGACGGTAAGTCTTATTGATAACATAAATGACTGAATAACACGATTTGTATGTTATATTATTACATACTGTTTTCTTACAATAAAGTAAGCTAAAGAATAAAACATTATTTAAGAAAATCATAAGGACAATAAGATACATTGATAGACTGTACTGTATTTATTCTTTAAAATTTCTGCATGTAAGTAATCCACACAGTTCAAATCCATGTTGTTTAAGGGATAACTGTAAATGTTAAACATTTTTGTGCTAAATAATTAAGAGAATTGCCTAATTAAAATATAATCTATTGTTACTAAATCAAAACAGAATTTATTTATTTATTTATTTATTTATTTATTTATTTTTTAAAGATTTTATTTATTTATTTGACAGAGAGAGATCACAAGTAGACAGAGAGGCAGGCAGAGAGAGAGAGAGAGAGAGAGAGGGAAGCAGGCTCCCTGCTGAGCAGAGAGCCCGATGCGGGACTCGATCCCAGGACCCTGAGATCATGACCTGAGCCGAAGGCAGAGGCTTAACCCACTGAGCCACCCAGGTGCCCCTCAAAACAGAATTTAGAGAGTAAAATACAGTAAAAAAAATTTCACCTGGACATAGGAAGGTGGAAAAAATAAAAGAAGTTAGAACAGAGGAAAACAATTCAAAATAGCAAATACCATACAATAGAAATAAATTAAAATATATTAATAATAACAATGGATATGTAGAGATTAATTTATCACTCCCAAATGATTTAGAAATTCTGCCATATACTGCGTAAATGTCACAACTGAAACAAAACTACATAAAAATGTTTAAAACCAAGGAATAGAGCTAAACTATGAAACACTGACCTAAGAATGTTGATGTAAAAGATTAAATTACATGCAAATAAGAACTAAAAGGAGATTTGCTTGAAATGAGTAAATCACATTATATAATAATGAATGAGAAAATGCACAAAAAAAGTATCATAATGTAAACTGACAAGATAGTATTCAAATACATAAAGCAAAACTGTCAGGATTATTTTACAATTAATTTAGTAAATCCATTTTTAAATTCAGAGATTCTTTTAAGCCATTTTTATTGTAAACTGAGAATTCTTGCTTACAAACAATTCAGCAAGGAAATAGAAGACTTGATTACCACAGTTAACAACCTTAATCAATATATGTGTACATATGGCCAATTTACATAAATAAATTACCTAATAGATTTCAAAGGATATCTCAAGCTATTTCAAATAATTGATAGCACATATAACACATTGTCTGGTTGTAAATCAATTAAATTTGAAAACAACAATTAATTTTTTCCCCGAACACAAATGTTTGCAAACTTATAAAAACATTACTAATTAACATTGTGGGTAAAGAGAATATCAAAATGGAAATTACCAAATACTTAGAAATGAATGAAAATGAAAGTACTGAATAGGAACTCTTAAGATACAGCTAGAGTCATTTAAAGGTGGAAGCACAGCTTTAAAAGATATAGGCATTCACTTCAAGAAGCTGGGAAAAAACATTATAGTAAAACTGGGTAAGAAAAATATGATATTAAGAATATGTGGGAATTAATGAAATTTAAAGCACAGAAACAATAGAAAGGAGCATTTGCAGATTCTCTGCAAATCTAAATAAAATAAATCTAAAAATATATATATATCCTTCTACCAATATAGATCATGGGAAAAGGCCTGATGATTCACAGATCTGTACCCCTGGGGCAAATAATACATTATTTTTTAAAAAATGGGAAAAGGTACAAATAGACATTAATAATTAATAAACACAAAGAGAATAAAATATTTTTTAAAATATAATACATAAAAATTTTTATGATGAATTTGAAAACCTACATAAAATAATGTATTACCTAACAAAATAATAATTACCAAGGGGCATGTGGGTGGCTCAGTTGGTTGAGCAACTGCCTTACACTCAGTTCATGATCCTAGAGTCCCGGGATCGAGTGCCGCATTAGGTTCCCAGCTCCACGGGAAGTCTGCTTCTCTCTCTGACCTTCTCCCCTTTCATGCACTCTCTCACTGTCTCTCTCTCTCAAATAAATAAATAAAATCTTTAAAAAAATTAATTTGAGTAGAGATAGAAACTCTTTACTCTTTTTTTTTTTTTAAGATTTTATTTATTTATTTGACAGAGATCACAAGTAGGCAGAGAGAGAGGAGGAAGCAGGCTCCCCGCTGAGCAGAGAGCCTGATGCAGGACTCAATCCCAGGATCCTGAGATCATGACCTGAGCTGAAGGCAGAGGCTTTAACCCACTGAGCCACCCAGGAGCCCCGAGATAGAAACTCTTAATAAAACTCCGAATATTTATGTGACTGGACCAGTAATAAGACACTTCCTTAAAAAAAAAAAAAGGAAAAAAGACAAGAGATGTAGATAGTTTTACTAATGAGTTTAGGCAGAGATGATGCCTGTCTTATTCAGACTCTCTCAGAGAGTTAAAAATAGAGTTACATACATCCAAGTCATTTATTAGGAGTGTGTAACTTGATTGCAAAAGAAAAAAAGGGAATATGCAATAAAAGAAAACTACAGACAAATATTACTTACTAACATAGATGCAAAATTCCTAAATAAAATTCTAGGAAATATACTTCAGTATAATGAAAAATTCATCAGGATTAAGTAGTATATCTTGGGAATCCAAGGGTGATTCATCATCAGAAAATCTACTTATATTATCGGCCATAGTTAAAAAGAGAAAAGTAACATGGTCTTTTAAAGAGATATTCAAAAGCATTTGAAAAATTTAACATTCATTTATAATTAAAAAATTAGTTTTCTCAACTAAGGGGAGCAGAAGGAAAAGGTTATAATGTAGGTTTAAAAAAATATATCTACCAATAGCATTCATTACATACTCAATGGTGATACTCTTCACCTATTCCCATTAAATTGAGGACAATAAAGGAAAGCCCACTTTCCCTGTCTCTAAGTTGTAGTCAATTCAATAAGAAATATGCAGTCAAATGCTCCACCACTGAGCTATACCCCCACTCAATAAGAAATATGAAATGAATTCTTATTCAGTATTGATAATCTAAGAGAACTAGGAGCTATTAAAACCAATAAAAGAGATTAGCATGTTTGCTGGAGAAAAAGTCAACAGAGAGACATTCTTAGAGTGTACAATTTTTTTTAAAGATTTAAAAATAAGAACTCCTTAAATAGAAATAAAGGTATAAGGTAACTAAGTACAAATTAAGCAAAAGATGTGTATGCTTGTTATGCAGAAAAAAAAAAACATGAAGGGTATAATGAGCATAACAGATGACTTAAAACATAGAGAAATCCCTTATGGATAGAAAGCCCAATACATTCTTCCCTTAAATAAACTATCAGCTACTGTGAGGGATCTCTTTGGAGCCCTTATCCAGATCAGAATTTTTCTCTTAATTATCATATTACTCAGAGTGGGGTTCCCAAGAGACACTTTTGTACTAAGTGACAGAGTTGCCCACAGATGACATCTAACAAGGGTAATAACAAAGGGCAAGGTGGTAGGAGAAGTTTCCCCCACAGAGCAGGAGATAAGAGTCCATTGCCTTTAGAAATAAAAAGTAAAATAAAATAAAAATGATTAAAACTACTTACATTTTTATAATTACCATAAACCAGCAATTTGTAACAATCTCAGGAAAATAAACTCTTCCTCCTCCTAAATCATCATTTGTTGTGCTAATGTCTAAACCAGTACTGTGGTTAGTGGGAGTTGCAATAATAATACATATACAAGCTTTTGATTTAGCACATTGCTCTTAACTTTAATTAATATTGTAATTTAAGTGGAATTTAATTTTTTATTTAATTTTTATTTTTTTTAAGACTTCATTTGTTTATTTGAGAGAGAAAGCACGCACATGCAGGGGTAAGGGCAAAGGGACAAGCAGACTCCAAGCTGAGTGCTGAGTCTAAAGGGTAAGTGTTCCACTTGGTGCTTTATCCCAGGACCTAAGTTCATGACCTGAGCCAAAGTCAGATGTTTAACCTACTGAGCAACCCAGCTACCCCAGAATTTAATTTTTTAAAATCCTCTCTTACGCAGTGGTTCTTAAAACAAGTGGGTTCAGCTACATGCATTTCTTTCTTCCTTCCTTCCCCCTTCCCTCTCCTCCCCCTCTTCCCTCCCCTCCCCTCCTTTCCCCTGTTTTCCCTTCCCTCCTCTCCCTTTCCTTCCTTCCTTCCTTCCTCCCTTCCTCCCTCTCCTCTTTTCTTCTTTCTTGCTTTCTCCATTTCTCTCTCTTTCTTTTATATATATATATATAGAGAGAGAGAGAGAGAGAGCACACATGCAAGGGAACAGGTGGGGAGGGGTAGAGGGAAAGAGAGAGAGAGCCTTTTTTTTTTTTAATTAAACAGTCATTACAATTTATTTAAACCCATTGTCCCTAAGGACGGTGAATATATTTTAAGCTGGCTGTAACCAATTCATCAAGTATACAGAAAAAATGTGAACATCTATTTATGTGTCTTTTTTTAAAAGTTAATTTTATTTTTTCAGTGTTCCAAGATTCATTGTTTATGCACCACACCCAGTGCTCCATGCAATATGTGCCCTCCTTAATACCCACCACCAGGCTCACCCAACCCCACCACTCTCCCCTCCAAAACCCTCAGTTTGTTTCTCAGAGTCCACAGTCTCTCATGCTTCATCTGCCCTCCGATTTGCCCAATTCACTTTTCCTTTCCTTCTAACATCCTCCATGTTATTCCTTATGTTCCACAAGTAAGTGAAACCGTATGACAATTGACTCGAGAGAGAGAGTCTTAAGCAGGCTCCATGTCCAGCACAAAGCCCTATTAGGACTCCATCTCATGACCCAGAGATCAGGACAGGTGCAGATATCAAGAGTTAGACTCTTAACTAATTGAGCCACCCAGACACCCTTACAGGCACTTGTTTCTATATAAGAGCTGAAAAATGTTCAAAATCTCTTCACTTAAAATCCATAACTATGACCCTGAATACTATATATTCCTACATTTCAACAGCAGATTAATATTGAACAATAATAGTACAGTGTACAATGATTTTAAAAGCCAAAAAAATAGAACTGAGTTACTTTAATTTTATCTGAGTGACCATAAGACGTTATTTGTTTAAACTGTTTGGTTGCAGAGACATCAAAAAGTCACTCAGATCAATCTTGAAGACTGATTCAATAGTCTTACAATTTTAGGAATTTAGTGTGAAATGGAATTTTTGTGAAGCTCTGCCTAACTTTTGTACACACTTCGGAATTCTCACAGCTGTCTGTATGTCTGTTGTTTCACATAAAATACATTTTAGAAATTAAAATTAATAAAAAATGATTTATGAACTTTAAACAAGACTAATAAATCTAGCTCTTCTGTCTAATGAGCATGATTAGGAGAAAGATAAATTTCTATAATGTCATGACACAATATGTAGAAGACTCAAAGACACAGTTGTAATGTTCTTATTCTTTACTGAGACAGATGAATACGTGGGCATAAATGTTTCATCTTTTTCAAACTATACATTAATATAATTAAAATTACTGATTCATTATTTTTTCTCCTTTGTGGACTTGATGTTTGTTTTATTTTATATATGTTTACCTAATATTAATTTTCACTAGCATGATTACATACACAAAGAATAATATTTTTTTCCACAGCCTGAAAATTTTTCTGGCCACTATTACTATTTGTTTCATTTCTTAATTAATACTAAAAATAGTTTGGTATATAAGAGGAGGGATATCTTAAAAATTATTCTCTCTACATGTCAACTACATCTTCTGTATTGCTGTTGGAAACCAGAGCAAAGATGAAAGCTGTTCCTTTGTAATTTCTCTCCCTGGAATTGTTGTATTTGGACCTCAAATTCCAGTTCTCACACCTCTCAAGTGAGTACATGCACATTCATGACAGACTAGGGAGGAGGCATCCTTTCCTCCTGTGTACAGTTCATAAAAAAAACAGTATTTAGACAGCAGATGAGCTGAGAGAAGTGGGTCAGATTCCTGATGCCTTTTCAGTTTTTGATTCCAAGTCCTGTCAGAGACCCTTTTTCCATGAAAAGACTTTTTTAAAGTAATATGTTCCCTTGTTTCTTCCTCAAGAGCTGAAGATGGCTTCTATTTCATGGAATCAAATGACAACAAAGGTACTTGAACTCCAAAGCCTAGAGAATTCAGAGAATGGGGAATGTATCTCAGAAAGTGGGGGAGGAAGCTGCAAGAGTGGGTTTGTCCATGAGGTCTGGGGAGAGAGGGGTCTGCAGTGGGGAAACTGCACTATGTCTGTCACCTTGCCCAGATCTCTAGGAGACTATGTCATAAAGACATGGGTTAATTTTTACAAGGAAATCTGTAAGACAAGGAGCCTTTTGCCATAGCCATTTGGAAGTCAGCTGACAAAGTGAGATTTGGCCTGGCCACATTATAGCCTACTTGGAGAGAAACAATTGAATATTTGGCAATGTACTTTCAGGTATTACTTCCCATTTTTCATTGATTAATATTTGTCTCTGCATCTAGCTGTCTATATATTTGTTCACAGACAAATACAGGTACATTGAGTTGTTGCTATATGTAGTAAAATCTAAATCTAGGGCAAATTCCTCTTTCCTCCTCTGGTTTATACTTCTTCATAAGAATCATATATGCTTCCCTAGTAATAATGCTTTAAGGTGTGATTAGTAAACAAGCAAGTTGACTTTCTTCTAAAGCACAGTACACAAATCTGAAGGCATAAATATTGTTTTTCAGAACTTGCAAAATGGTATTTTATCCCTTGCTGACAAGGGAACAAAGGATTTCTATTTCTGGACTTTTAGCTATCCTGTCAGGGAAGAAAATGAATTCACTGCACTGGGATACTGTCTGTTCTTTGGAAATAATAAAATCAGAAAATAACTAATATTGACTATAGTTACTGGAATACAAGGACCAAGTTCTGAACATGCTGGCCTTTCTTCTATATTACTATTTTTCTCAAGAGTAATATTTTTATGTAAATCAACCATTTTTCTTAGTTCACTTAACAGAAAAATTTATATATCACTTGATCGGTCATATCAGTCAAAATGTGAATGAAGCCAGCTAGTGTCCAATGCCTACAGAAATTTAAAAAATACAAAAAAACAAAACAAAAAAAGAACAATATTGGCCTAACGCTTTCCCCTTGAAAATGTGTAATTTTGATGAAGGTGAAATTTGATATTTTTAATTGATTATGTAAATCTGCTGTGTTTCACTTTTCTCTCATTAGACACTGAGTCATTTGGTCAGTGTTTAATCATAGTCAGGTTAAGATGGTATGTTACTACTTCATATAAGTTTCATGTGTTATAAATATTTTATGTCTAATCTCTGACTTTAGAATTAAATGCTTTACTTATTTATTTTTGAAACTAGAATTGAAGGAGAGTAGAGGGAGGATTTGGGGAAGGGCCAGGTTTCTTAATGTCCTTAACTACTACCTATTCTACTCATGCATTAGGGTGGACTTCAACGAGTTGCCTCAGTGATGCTGGGGGAAAAGAACAAGCAGGTGGTTGCTTTTCATGGAACTACACTAAAAGCATAGAAAGGAACAGGGCAAAAGGAACCATACTAAAAGCATAGAAAGGAACAGGTTGATCTAAAAATCAGTGGTCAAACAATATAAGCAATTCAGAAAAGAAAGCTATTAACATTTTGCCTTCTTCTAGTGAAAATCTACTCTCTTCTCCAAGCTCCATTGCATGTTTTGGGCCTGACACACAGTATTTGTGCTTACACTAGGTTTTAGGAGCAAGGAGTTGGTCTCTGCAACTCCAAAAATCTTTCCTTCTGCAGAGGCATCTGAAGTTTTTATCATCTGACTTACTCTTCAAATGATAAATCTTTTGTTTCTAATGGGTTTTCATGGTTAACTATTAAAAAAAATCAATCTCCACTTAACTTTTATTACTTATCATTCCTCTAAATGACAGTAAAAGAAGATAAAGCTAAAAGTTTAAGCTGAAAAAAAAAAAAAATCCAGAGTTTTGGCCCTTGATAGGACTGGAGTAAGTAAATGTGTTTTGAGGGAGTGATAGAAATGGGTCAGAGGTAATATCCTAGTTTTCTGGAGTGGATGAAGTACCAGGGTGAAGTCCACTGAAATATATGTAGATTTTTGAATGATTTTACATCTTCACAGTTTTGCTAAGAGATGACCTAGTGTAGTCCATTTGATCTGAATTTCTTTTGAACTAAATACATAATAAGAAAGCACAGAGTCATCTAGTTAATTTGCTTCCCACAATGAATGAATGAATTAATAAATAGTTTATTCTTTGAAGATACCAGAGAACTCCTTTAAAGCATTCACTCACACACTCTTTTCAAAGTATTAGCTGAATATTTTTGGCAGGATTAGTGAATTGATTTGAGGTAAATATACTGGGACACCAGGCTACCCACACTTAAGGACCCTGAAAGGGGAATATGTGCTAAAAGGATTTTATTTCTAAATCAGTTAAAGGTTGTGCATTTTATTTCAGAGTAAAAACTTATTTTTCAGGTAAGGAATTAAAATACAAAGCTGGAAACATAACTATATTCCTTGTTTGGGAAACTTCATATCTTCATAGAAATTTAAAGACACTTCTTAGTTCAACATTAAAGGTATTTACCAAATCTCACTAGTGTTATCTCACTAGATGATTTTTTATTTTACCTCTCTTAGAAAGAATATATCTATCCCACTAGTCTGATAATGGCAGAAGATGATATAATTTGTTAGAGAATGAGAAAAGAATCTCTATGCCAAAAGATCTCTCCATGGCTCAAAACATTGCCTCAAAGGCCATCATTGAAGTCATTTCTTTAAAGGCATCGTATTTAATATACATTGCAATAAAATAATGATGTACATGGTAGTGGTAAACTATCAAGCCATTGCCTATCACCTGCATCTCATTGGAAATTATCAAATCCTTTCCAAAGTGATTCCAGCTAATGGCGGTTTTGAATAGGGGATACGGCTGGTTTTGGTATCAAGACGTGCATGGATAGAGAGGATTTCGCCTCCCCCCAAATCTTCACTGACTCAGTATTATACCCTGAATAACCCTTTTTTGTTTACAGACAGGAATATTTTACTTTTAAGTAAATGTTTGAGTTAAATCCCAGCTTCCCATTACAGATGTCTGTCCCAACATAGCTGCATACAGCAGCCCCTTCTTAAAGTGGAAGGCCATAGAGGACCTGTCTCATTGAATAGAAGTAGATGACCTTCCTCAGTCACCAGACACTGGACAGCCAGACTGCTGACCAATTGGTTGACTGGGTGCAGGTGGGTAGGAGCAGGAAAGCATTCTAAATTGTGACCCAGGCAAGGCCTAGGGTGTCATTATTATTTTGCCTATGGCTGTTTAGAAAATGAGTTCCGGTTTCTAGAGCTTACTTGGCTTGCCACTTAATGCTCATTCTGAAAACATCCCAAGTGAGGAGTCAAATAATTCTCAGAAATCATCCTATTTTATCTCTCTTGTAAAATGACAGCTTTATTGTCATCTCACCTTTTAATTTGATTTCTATCTCACATCTACAGAAGTTTCTGTATTTTGAAAGGTCAACAACAGCTCTCTATAACATACTCTTTTCTCAGTTCATAATCTCTTCCCAGAGGATGATAAAGTTGGAAACTCCTTCTGGATATTTATCTTCTTTCTTTATTAAAACAGGTATTAAACAGAATTTTTCAAAACTCATCAAGGTGCTATTCTCACATTTAAGTACATTGATAACCTCCCACTCTGTGGTTGTAGGTCTGCACTCTACTGCCTTGTTTCCTACTGCCTGAATTTCTTCACTGGCTGTTTTCACACAAAATCTCTCTAAATAGTTTAAAACTGCTATCATATCTCCCTTAGACTCTCATCTTCTTGACGCTAGCCTCCATAATTCCTTTAATTGCTTCTCACATGGCATGATTTTCAATCTTTCTAACGTCTTGGTCATTCTTCATGACCTTTCTGTCCATAGAGAACAGCACCAATAATGGAATGTAACCCTCCTATGCAGAGAAGAGCAATACTTTCACATCCCTTATATTCTAGTTGTTTTCACATGTACTCTAAACTACATTTCTATGAGCCTTTCTTGTAGCTACAGTACAAGGTGGATTAACATTGAGCTTGCTGTTTATTAACATGATTATGCTTTAACCTATTTCTGTCCCACTTTAAGAGTTGATCTTTTAAACTCATTTGCTGTCCCCACATTTATCCCTGTCCCCGCATTTATCTAAAGTTCCTGCCATTAGATTCAGTTCATTGCTCAGGCTTGCCATGATCTTTTGAGATTTTTATTTTGTCATCTAACACAGTCACCCTCCTTTTCAGAATCAGGATACTCACTGATTTTCTGAGCATATCTCTTCTTTATTGTCATATAGATTATGATAAAAATGTTTATGTCATTGTGTCAAGAACTATTCTTGAGGTTGACAGCAATCTAGTAATAAATACTTTTTAAGCTTGGTTATTCAGGTATTAATCTGCAAATGTTTAGAGTATCTCAAACCTCTCCTTTTAAATAAAAGCTGTTACATTGCACAGTAAAAAAATAAATATGGGACTTTTTATGATATGTGTAGAGATCTATCTTCCTATCTATCTATCTATCTGTCATAACCTGGTCAAACTGGAACATTAAATGACTGATAAAATGTACTTTCAATAAATCTATGCTGGCTCCCAACAATCACTGCTTCTTTTCTTAGCTACTTTTGAATAATCTCTTGGAGCTCATAAATCTATAATTCATGGAATTTCAAACAATTGGCTTTTTCTATACTTCTAGAATCTCTCACATTCTCCGTACTTTCTTGAAGAGCACTTATGTTGGTTTGGCAGAATAATTTTTAAATTGTCTCAGTAATTAGAAAATGTACAAAATAAAAAATAATGTGATATCATGATCAAAGTGAGCTGGGGGTTTCAGTTCCAAGACAGAAGTGGATGAGGATTTTTAGGAACGCTAATAGAAAGGCTATTGGAACAAAGTGAACCAGCCTTTTGCTTTTGGACATTCTTCCATTTTTCATCCATTCTACAAAGAAACTAACTTAACCTGATTTTAAGGATCCCTGGGAAAAATCTATTGCAAGGAGTTGGAGAAAACTCAGGTGATGTAAGAACTAAAGGATTAGAGTTGACACGTTCATGACTTTGATTTTCATTAGCTCCAGTCCATTAAACAAGCATTTGCCAGTGTAATATTATATGCATAAAACAACTGAAATATTCATTAAGTGGGAAAAATGACTGAGGATGCAGGCCAACCGCTTCTCTGAGAAAGTTTTGCTGCAGGAATACAGCTCACCAGGGTCCACTGCTTTGTCATTTAGTTTAATTTTTTTGAATTTAAGGCTCTTGAATATCTGTGCCTCAGCAGGCAAATATATTTAAATGTTTATGACAGAAGTTACTTTTCCTTGGAGCAAACAGTTGATATACTAAGTTTTCAAATATTTTTCACAGAAGGTTCTGACCTCTATGCCTCAAGTTAACACACAGGGCCGTCTTCTTATGATATAAGCAGAGATACTTCCTCTGATAAATCAGTTTGATTCAGTGTCCCACAATGCTTCTTTGCAAAATAAACAAAATAGTTTTCTCAATGAGTGTTATCTATCTACCAAGCATTCTGCTAGACATTCTGAGGGGGGAAAGCCAGATACATTACTGCCTTCAGATTTACAATATAATGGAGAGGTTAGATAGAAATAGGCATTAGTATAAAGTAAGGTGAAATAATTCAATGGAAAAAATGGTCTGAGTAAAATTAGGTGTGTATTTAAAATTAAAGAAATATTGCATGTTCTTGTGAAATCATATTTTAGATGGAATTTGATGTGACAGGTAGATACAGTGGGTATTTGATTCCAAGTATACAATAGAAACCCATGATGGTATCAAACACTGGATCTGGAATCAGGAAATCTGAATTTAACTTTGGCTCTGACATTCCACTAGATTTGTGACATTGCACAAGTCACTTGGCCTATCTGAGGAATGTTTTATAATTTCTAAAATATTCTTAGATTTCTAATGCCAAACACTGAAGACAAGTAAAATAAAATAAAATGAAAATTTAAAAAAAGATTTCTAATGCCATACTCTGAAAACAAAGAAGTATGAATATCATGTGCAAATATGTGAAGACAACAGTGCGACTTGTTCCGGAAGAGCTGTACCATCTAGTTTGACTGGATTTTACTATGTAGGGGAAAGAAATATAAATGAAAAGATAAAGGCTTTCAAGGTCCTTCTATGCAAAAATGAGGAGTTTTTGAAATGAAGGAGTCATGATTTTTAAATTCCAGGAAAACTTACATATAATAAATTTCATCTATTTTAAAGATACAATTTATCTGGTTTGAAATGTTTTGCCATAAAACCACAAAGTTGTCCTATGCTCCTCAGTAATTAATCCCCTCTAATTCCAAATTTTTGCTCCTCTTTATATGACTATCATCTTTTCTTTTCCAGAACTGCAAATAAATAAAATTATACCATATACAGACTTTTGTGAATGACTTTTCTCTTAGCACAATACGTTTTTGATTTCTCCATGGTATTATATGCATCAGTAGTTCATTCTGTTTTATTGCTGAGTAACAGTAGCTATATGGCAATCTTACAGTTTGTTTCCATTCATCAACTGCTAAACATTTGGGTTGTTTACAGTTGGAAACTACTATGAATAAAGCTGCATGAAAATTCAAAGACAAGTCTTTGTGGGGATGTATGTTTTCATTTCTTTTGGGAAAACACCTAGGAATGAGACAGCTAGGTCTCAAGGAAATTATTTAAATTCTGAAGAAACTGCCAAATTTTTGTTCAAAGTAGATGTGCTATTTTCTAGATCCAAAAACAATATGTAAAAGTTCTAACTTCTTTTCTTCCTTGCCAATATCTGACATTGTCAGAGTTTTTAATAGGTGTGTAGTTGTATCTCAATGTGATTTTCATTTGCATTACCCTAATGATTTATAATTGTACCATCCTTTTAATGTTTACTTGCCATATCTCTACTTGAGTGAAGTAGTTTTTTTAAAGCTTTGCTGATTTATCAAATGTTTATTTGATTAAGTTTGGGTTATTAAAATTATTAAATTTTTTATAAATTCCAGATAGAAGTCTTTTTTCAAATACATATTTGTGAAATATTTACTCTAGTAAATACATCTTGCTTCTTAGACAATTGATCCGTCCTCCCCAATGTTCTTTTTTTTTTTTTTTTTAAGATTTTATTTATTTATTTGACAAAGAGAGACACAGTGAGAGAGGGAACATAAGCAGGGGGAGTGGGAGAGGGAGAACAGGCTTCCCACTGAGCAGGGAGTCCAATGTGGGGCTCGATCCCAGGACCTTGGGATCATGTCCTGAGTCAAAGGCAGATGCTTAATGACTGAGCCACCTAGGTGCCCCTGCCCAATGTTCTTTCTATACTTAAAACAAACTGACCATTGTGCTCTGCCACGTTCTAGCCAGCATTGGCACAATCAAGTTTCTAGTCTAAACACCAAATTTGTCCAGTACTATGTAACCTGAATAGAACTACCCCGACCTAGATCTCTATTCTGTAGGGTCTTTCTGTGCCGTCCATGTGTTGGCCATTTGCTATAGCTTTAAAACTTGTTGTCATATAGACTGGATCTGAAAGATAGTTTGGAAATTCCAGGAGTAGACAGTTTAAGTCAATGGGGTGTCCAATCATTCATACTATGAATGAGAAAATATAAAAGAAGCTAAATACAAAAGAATTAAAAAATTTTATTTTTTTCTTCATCTTGAAGAATGCATATATATATATTTTTAATTGAGTCATTTTGAATGTTTCTGGGCTAGGAAAGCAGAATAAAGCCCAGTAAATTATTGTCAATTAAACTATTGTTTTTCTGCAAAGGAGGTTAAGGATAAATTAAGAAGGTTTGATAGCTTTAATTAAAAAAAAAAAAAAAAGATTGCAATTCCAGACAGTGTGGAAGACAAAGTAGCTTCAGAGGTGGGGAAATGAGAATACTTCAAATTATTGTTTTAGAACCTTGTTCCTCTGGGCAGTGTAAATTGTATTTCTCCAAAAAGACAGTGGGATTGATGTGGTGATGTCTTCAACTTCTAGGATTTTAGATTGCTTCCATGACAGGAAGGAGGTCTAACAGTTCCAGATTACTATAATTTAGTAATTTAAGGTGTTTCTTACAAGAACTGGATAAGAATAAGGAACAACAGGCTAGAATCACCTTCAATGCCATTTGCCTTTAAATACTCATTCAATTAGAATCATGAGATATGAAGATAGTGGTGTGAAAGAAAATGCCTCTATCAGTTTATAAACATTTTATAAAATGTTTAACCTACTTAGTCAATTTGGATCACTGTCTTACTTTTTTAAATGCAGTAATTTTCTTGATTGTTGTTATTTCTCCATATGCAAATATCCTAGTTCTTCACTAAATACTAATATTAATTAACTTGATTGTAAGATTTGCATTGATTTCTTTCTCTACCACCTCCATCATCTTTTTCTCAGGATTTTTTTCTGATGTTATTCCCTAATCTCTCACCTATTCCCAAGGATACACTAACCACTTTATATTCTTCATTCCAATCCTCACTGTTGTGTAAAATTTTCCTTGTTTTTCAGAAGCTAAGTCATGGAAAATTCATGCTGCTTTCCTAATTGTCAATTCTGATGATATTTTCATTCCTCATCATTCTTGCACTAGCTCCAGCATTTTAAGGTGTTACCACCTCAAATTTGAAATTATCTTCCATAATGATGTCTGTGGTAGGCATGTCATACAGTTTCTATCTCTTTTTATAACTGAGAGTCCATTTTAAGTGCCAACTTCACTGCATATAGCCCTACCTTAAGAAGCCCTATAGAGTAAAGCATTCTTTACTCCTTGATATTGACCCTTGATATTTACACTCCTTGATATTGACCCTCATGGTATCTTTTTTGGCTCTTAGATGGATATCTCCCAAAGGACAGCAATCAATAGCAACAGTGGTTGTATGGAGGGATACCATGTACAGAATGTGGGAGCAGAAGTCTTGAAGCAATATAAAGTATGATTTGTGTAGAACATCTCCTCTGCATACATTATCACGCAATCTGGCATTCTGTGAGATAAGTAGCAAAGGATTCATGTATCCTAGATTTGGCTAAATATCACCTAATTAGAAGTGAAGTCACTTAAGCAGCTCTGCTCCTACCCACGACTTCAAGCTGCTTAGATTTTTAATGCTGGGGTTAAAGTAGTTGAACAAAAACCTGGGGGGAGGAGCAGAAGTTAGGTTCTGGCCTATAGCATCAACTCTAGTCTAGGTGATAACAGCAAGAACAGATAACCAGGTCTTCCATAATCAACAGAACCTGTTTTGCTCCCATTTACCTCTTCAGTGCATGCCAGAGCAGTTTATTATAAACCTCCAGCTCATGACAGGATTATTCCTACTTTTACCACTTTAACTTTTTTGTTTCTCTCATGAGAAAAGCCCTCAATTTCTGTTTTCTTTAGAAAATTTCTACTAATTCCTCAAGTTCTACCTCAAGTTCCATTTGTTTACTCAAGTATTTCCTATCCCTATGCTTTACTATTTATGATATCCCTTCTTGTTGGTTCTTTTGGAATCTGTTGTCTCTTCCTTTTAGCTGGGTGCATAATTAATGCTTTGTGAAGATTTTTTAGCTTTTCAAATAGTGGTGGCTTGTCCCAACTAAATTTCAAGGGCACTGAGAACCATGAACTTATTTAATCTTTCTTGTATGTAACAGAGCACAGAGTAAATATCAGTGAATAGACTGAATTAAATTGAAATTGATGATGCAAGATTAACCTGCCCAACACTGACTATGTACAGAACATTTTGGGCTAGTAATTGGAATTTTTTTCAATACACCAGTCCTACTAAAATCTTAAATCAGCAAATATTATCTATTTTGTTACTGGTATAAAAATTTGATACAAATTATTCTCTTTCCCCCATCTCTGCCCATTGCTAGTGCCCTCTCACACTGAATCTGGACTAGGTGGGCCAGGAAGAGTTGGAAATTACTTGCACATCTATTTCTCATTGCTTTTTGGAACCTGGAGACTACCACGCGGTGCAGAAGCACAAGCAAGCTTCCACATGAAGAGACCATGTGGAGCAGAGTCAAGCCAAACCAGGTGAGGTATGTAGCCCAATCAGCCTGCCAACTGACATGAGAGGGAGGCTATCCTAGATCATTCATTCTAGCCAAGCTGACTCAATCCAGCAGTTGGCCAGTTTACCCATAGTATCAAGAAAAATAATGAATGCTTATTTTAAACCACTAATTTTTGGCACTATTTCTAAGCAAAAGCTAACAGATTTCTGAGATCACAGCATTCAGAGGGAAGGGCAATTCTTTTTTAAATTTTCCCTGCCCAGTGGTTTTTGTGGTTACCAGCAGTTTTTACAGCAACAATGACAAAAGATTGTATTTTAGTCAGAGGTTGAAGAGTTAGTTGTGTGCCCAGGGTCTGATTTGAGAAGCATATGGAAGGATCCTTCTCTTCTGAAATGTTTGTTCCAGCCTAGAATTGTTCCACTGCAGACTTCCTGGAAGGAGTGCAACATCACAAATTTACTTCCACAGGTTGTTCTGGTGAGTTTATTTAATCAAGCATCTAATTCTTGAGAGACTGGAATATAGGACAGCCTCTCTATTTTCTGTAAGGGTTCACGCAATACTAGGATTATCCATTCATTAATTATGAGGTAGAAATATCTCTAAATTACTGAGTCTTTTATAAATTATGCTGATAGATAAGTTTTTCACAAGTGAGTCAAATCTTAAATGGTTATAAGATTGATTTATTTAAAATTTCTACTTATACAAAATTTAGTAGATTATATTCAAAAGGGAATTTTCTACTGCATTTATGCTTTCAAATTCACAATATTTTCTCCATACTTCAAATGAAATCTATGTATTTAGCCACTTATTTCATATTAATATCATTTGTTTCTACATCTTTGTTCCTTGGTCAATTTTGCTAGAAATTTGGCTGTTTCAACAGATTTTTCAAAGAACACTTGCTTTTAATTTTGTTGGTTTGTTTTTCCTTTTAATTTTAATTTCATTAGCATTTATTTTATTTACTACTTTGTTTTAATTTCTTTTAATTACAGTTGTTCTTTTAAATATCTTGTATTTAATATGTAGTTTATTTAATTTTTTTCAAATATAAACCTTTTGATGTAAAACTTGTTTTAAACAGCGCTGTTTTCCATCCACAATTTTTGATATGATATGACTATATCATATTCATTTTCAAATACTTTCTAGTTGCCATCATGGTGTACTAATTCTTTTTATTTCTTTGTTCTTCCCTAAGCTTTTAGGCTTCTATAATCAGTGACTTTTTCTATCAAAATATATCTTTTTGTTGCATCTTATCCTGATTTTGCCAACATGATTCAATAAACTTAATGGTAAAGATTTTGTTATAACACTGCTAACATTACAGAACTTATTTAATATTTATTTAGAATGAAATTGAGTTCTACATGAAGATTGGAATTTGAAGACTCTGTCTTTTTCAGTGTATCCAAATCCAGTGTTTGTTTTTTAATATTTTAGGAGTGCACACTGTGTGCCAAAGACTTTAAGAAATGTTTCATTTACAGAATCTCATTTCTTTCTTTTCTTTTTCTTCCATGTTTACTAGGTCATTAAAGGATATGACTAAGGATACAAATCAACAAGTCTCCATCAAAGGAGTTTCTGTTTTCTTGGAGCTTGGGGCCCAGGATGATGGCACGTGGAAGTGTTCTGCTTCCCCAAATATGGAAGCTCTCAGAAAAAGCTACATAATCTCATTTCATCCTGTACTTTAACATACTTAATTTCGAGGATGTGGAAAGTGAAATATGGAAATGTTAAGTACATTTACAAAAACAGAAGGGTTGTACCTGTGGTTGAAATCCAAGCTAAATTACTCCAATGTCTCTATTCTTAACCAAAATACTACTTTACTCCTTCTCATAAACTCACTATGTATGTTACTGTTATATACAATTATCAAGCTTATTTGAATTAAATTGAACAATAAAACAAATTTTATCCCAGTAAGTAATAATGCATGCATTCATCTATTGTCCATATTTAAGAATATGTGTGTGCGTTCTAAAGAGGTGAAGAAAAACATAACTTTTTAAAAAAGATTTTATTTATTTGACAGACAGAGATCACAAGTAGGCAGAGAGGCAGACAGAGAGAGAGAGGGGGAAGCAGACTCCCTGCTGAGCAGAGAGCTAGATGCAGGCTTGATCCTAGGACCATGAGACCATGACCTGAGCCGAAGGCAGAGGCTTAACCCGCTGAGCCACCAAGGTGCCCCAAAAAATAACTTTTAAAAATAAAAGAGTAGTAAAACGAAACAAAGCAAAAAACAAACTGAAAAGAAATCAGAGTGTACTAGTACCCTGACTTTGTCATCAATATTATGAGCAATTAGTGGACTTGGGTAAGCTGTTTGAATTCATGATTCCCCTTTTTTGTAATGAGAGGTGGTGATTAAATAATCTCTTAGATTCTTTACAGTTTTGATAATCTTTGAGAATCTCAGTTTTGCATTGTCCTAGGCAAGAAGACTGTGACATTCTGGGGCAAACACATCCTTCCAAATACTTTTTAAACTGCACAGATATATTAGACTTTTTAAAAAATGCAGATACAGAGTTAGCTCTAAAAGGTAGTTTTGAAAGTGTATAATTTCAAGTCACAAGATTATAGGTTTTCAGTTGGGAACAGTTTGCATCCACAGGACCAAGCATAATAACTGGCCCCTTACAAGGACTCAATAAATATTTTCTGATTAAATTAAACGTTATTGGTTTCCATCAATGTCCATCAATTAATAATAATATCTTATACTTTAGGTGTGGGATCACTGCCCAACAGCCTAAGTGCCAATCCTTCAAGGCAGGAGTCGTTCCCTATAGTCTTTCCTTAACAACTAACAAGAGAGTGAAGAAAGCGTTCTCATTGTTTAATTTGATCTAATGGGGAAAATGCATTTCCTTTTTAGCTTTGTTGAAAGCAACTCCATTTGAGTAAAATGACACCTGTCAAGTTCCTTGATGGTTTCACTTTTTCTGAAAAAAATTATAGGCATAGAAAAGCACACCAGGCTGGTCCTCAGCACTTCCGTGTCATGAACAGTAGAGCTATAATTAGTGACTTTTGCCTGGTGTTAACAAATGCCAGAGGGTATCTCAATCTCTGCAGATGAGTTCTCCAGGATTTAATTAGCTCTACCCTTCTACTCTTTGTAAAACTATACTGTTCCTAATATACCTGGTGCTTGCTTCAGGCATGGGTCAAAGTATGCAGCTGTCAATTATTTAATATTCACGACATTTTTTAACAAATGAAGTGTGCATGAAGCCTGTAGTATTGGAGGATATAGAAGCCGTACATTTGTGGGGTAGATAGCCTACTTCATTGAATAATAATTTGAAGAACTCAGGACACATGAAATTTTGTTCTTAAATCTCAAGATCTGTTTTTTCTCTTTGCTTGCAATCACCAAGAGGGAGAGAATAAAGTAAGTATTCTGGATTTTAGTTCCTATTCTCTGTTATCCCAGTATATCAATTTTGCACATCATTGTAGGTTTCCATTTTTCATGTTTAAAATGGAGAATTGAACTAGCTGATTTCTAAGCCTCCTCCAGTTTTAAAAGCCTAGGCTTTGATGATGATTATGGAAATTTTTATCAAATTCAGACTCATTCTTCTTTAAAATAGATTACTGGGAGGAAATTTAATTTTGTTTATTATACTATACATATGCAAGAAGAGAATGAAATCCTACAACTTTTTAAACTACATAATTTTGGTTCCTTGTAAAGTTGGAAAACATACATTTTTTTTTTAACTTATGCCAGTGACATGGGATACATAAAGTCATTTTGGAATGAATCCCTGGAAGTAAGTTATACAGTTCAGAAAGTTATAGTAGTTTTTCCAGGCTTCAGTCTATGTTTTGGTGTCCTAAAGCAGGAATTTATTGGGTATTCTGATTATTACCGCTCCCCAAAGTACCAAACGAAGTACCTCTCCTATAATTCTGGAGAATCTGGCTCCTTACAAACTTGTTACAGTTCATTTTAAAGCTATTTCTGAATATTAGTTTAATGGCTTGGCTAATGGTCATTGCTCATTTAAGCTAAAGTTAATATTTCTTTACAGAATGAACTTTTGATTTTACTATCAGTTATCTGAGCAATTACAATGGTGACATCAGAATGGAAGAGTAATTTATGCAGTGTAAGTGTATATGGGTATGGCAGTGAACTTTCTTTACAGTTTAGGCATTGCAGTAAGGTACTTTTTTTTTTTTTTAAAGATTTTATTCATTTATTTGTCAGAGAGAGAGAGGGAGAGAGAGCAAGCACAGGCAGACAGAATGGCAGGCAGAAGCAGAGGGAGAAGCAGGCTCCCTGATGAGCAAGGAGCCCGATGTGGGACTCGATCCCAGGATGCTGGGATCATGACCTGAGCCGAAGGCAGCTGCTTAACCAACTGAGCCACCCAGGCGTCCCAGTAAGATACTTTTTAAGTAATGACAATGACTCTGACATATTTGGTTATACCATAGGACTAGACATTGCATAGAGTATGGCAAGTCACAAGATCTTATGAATAACATTTGTTTAATTTCAGTTGATACTGAGGATAAAAATATAGACATAACCTTTAATAGCTTTATTGAGGTATAATTGTTTATAACAATCTCCATACATCTAAGGTGTACAATTCAATCAGTTTTGGCATATGTATACACCAGTGGAAGCATCACCACAGTCAATAAACATATCATCACTTCCCAAAGTTTCTTTACGTCCTTTTGTTATAACTCTGCCTTGCACATCCCAGTCTTCTTCCCCCAAACAACCTCAAAGATGCTGTCTGCCACCATAGGTTTGTCCGTATTGTTTAGACTCTTACATAAATGAAATCATATAGTATGTACCTTTATTTGGTTTGGCTTTTTTTCACTCAGCATAAATATCTGAAATTCACCCATGCTGTGTGCGCTGCAGTAGCTTCTTCTTACCCACTGCTGAGTAATAGTCCACTTTATGAATACACAACATGGGGCTTGAACTCACAGCCGTGGAGATTGAGAACTGAGCCGAGATCAAGAGTCAGATGCCTAACTGACTGAGCCACCCAAGCACCCTGCTTCTTTCAATTCCACTCTCTATAACACTGCAATCTGACTTGATACAATCTGTGTTCCCTGGCCCACTTCTTTGACTTCATTTTCCTTGAGTACTTGCCATTCTCTCAACACAGGTTCAGCCACCATGTGCTGGGGTCAAATCCAGACTACCTCCTGTTTTTGTATTATCTGTGAGCTAATGATAAGTTCTACAGTTTTGGAAGTTTTTAAAAAATCAAAAGAAGAATGTTCCATAACATGGAGACATTTTATCAGATTCAAATTTCAGTGTTCACAAGCCAAGTTTTGTTGGAACGGTACCACATTCATTTTTGTTTCTATATTTTCTTGGCTGTTTTCATATCACAAGTTCAAAACTACATAGTCATATTATCTGGCCCTTTGCAGAAGAAGTTTGCTGGCCTCTCATTTAAAATACTGTGTTTCAGGGGCACCTACCTTGCTTAGATGGTAGAGCATGTGACTCTTGATCTCATGGTTGTGAGTTTGAGTCCCATGTTGGGAGTAGGAATTACTTTAAAAAATATTATGTTTTATTTTTATTTTGTATATACTATTTTTCTATTATATTTTTATTTTTCATTTCCCCCACTAGCATATAAATTCTTCGAGGGTAGAGATTCATCTGTTTTGTTCCCTAGTCTACTTCTGATGCCTAGAAACAGTGTGTGGCATGTTGTAAGTACTAACTAAACATTTGCTGACTGATTATATGCCACATCAATAACATGATATATGGGGCAGTTGAGATGAATCAAGTACTATCAGAAAGGGAAGAGAGGTATCAATGTATGGATTTTTGAGAATGCCTCACTAAAGGATCTTGATGGATGAGTATGCCTCTGCGAGGCAGAGAGGAGAGGCGATGCCAAAAAAATATCAGGAAATGAGAGGGAGCTCATTTTGCCAAGGTAGACATTAGCATGGCTTATTCAGGGTGTAATGAGAAAGAAACTTAGAGAAAGTAGTTAAAAAGTTATATGAGAAAGAGAGAGAAATACTGTTGGAAAATGTAAAAGTGAGTCAAGATTATGTAGAGCCTACAATGCCAGGATGAGACATTTGGTTTGAGACCAACTTTTCAATGTCCTGACTCAGATCTGTTTGTTTACAAACCTTGGAAAGAAATGGGGGAGGAAAAGGTTACAACTCAACTGAGAAGATGTCAATTTGCCCTGTAGTTACTTCTGATCTGGAGCAATTCCAAACAAAAGCAGCAAATCGAAAGATCCCATCCCCTTTATTTTCTTCCCTTCACTTTAAGAATGCCAATTACAAGTGATTGAAAGAAAACATTTTCTTGGTATTTCCCCAGACCTGATTGTGTTACAAGTCTGGAGACAATCTCCAGGGCTCCAGCCGGGACACATTTACAGGATATTGAGTTTGAATTTTATGCCTTGTTTTTGCCATTATGTGGAGGTTACTTTGATGTTTATTATACTGCTGGATTGATACAAATTATAGTCAGATAAACGCAATCAACATTTTTTACTAGTTGTTCAAATTGTGACTTGTCCTCAGTAGGGGACAATGGTAATTTCTGGTATTTTAGAAATTTGATGCAACTACCCGGCTCGACTTCCAAGTCATTGAAAGGAATTTTTTATACTTTTAACCTACTTGAACTTTCAGTATTTGATTTAATACGCACTTGCTGATATCAATTGTTACCAGGTAAAAGAATTTTAATAAAGGCCATGAAGTGTATGAATTAATGGACTCAATCAAATTCATATAAAAAATTAAAAACATGAAAAATTTCTAGTTGGTGATAAAATAGGATTATGTGATTATAAAATGGAGCTTCAGAATACAACATTAAATTCCAACATACATATTTCATAATGTCAAAGTATGCATTTTCAACAGGGGTGCATCACCTTCTGAGGGGGTGAAATTTATTCTTGGGGAATGAAAGAGATCTTAGCTATTGCAGTGGCTGTGGTCTCCATATTGCCCACAATATAAAAACAGATACACCGCATATCTTTGGGTTAAAATTTTATGGTTGGAAAAAGGGAAATAAAAAGTATATAAAGACTTCTTAGGAGGGGGGGAACAATAATAATAATAATAAACAGTCTCAAAAACACTACAATAAAAAAAATGGCTGCTTATCTTCTTTTTGTCAGGCATCCTGATATCCTGATAAATATATTTTTAACTGTGTTGTATGTATCTTCAAGGTATCTGTAGTGTGTGTGTATGTGTGCATATGTGCTTACATGTTCTACCCAGTTAAGGTATAATATATGACTCAAGGGTAGGGACTGAGCCTCCTATATTTTATGACCTTGTAAGAAGTTACAATTTACATGTATCTTAGAATAGCTAGATAGTCTGATTGATTAAAGAAGAATCATAAAGTTTGTTTTTTTAACCCTATATGCTTATTTGACTTTTTTAAATCAATAACTTCTTTACAGATTTTCTAGTAATTTATAAACCAAAAGAAATACTAATTAAAAATAATTTCCATCACAGATCCCAGTATCAAGTCAAGAAACCATCTGCAATATGAATAAAATACACACTATGTACTGGCTTATAAAAACAATAGGAATTAATTTCTTACACTTCTGGAGAATTGTAATCCAAGATGTCAGCATTGTCTGCTTCTGGTGAAGGCCCTCTGTGAGTTGCAGAATCCTGACTTCTCATTCCACCCCCACAAAAAAGAGAGCATATCTGTTATTTAAATATACTAAGCCTCCATTTTTTCATCTGTAAAATGGATATTATATTAGCAACTTTCATAGTGTTGTTGTGATAATTAAATGAGATAAGAGATATAAAACTGCTAGTATAGAGGCTATATTAAAAGCAAAGAGGCTATATTAAAAGCAAGATAGTAATGGTGATGGTGATGGCAGAGTAGAAATAGTAGTATAGTAGTGATAATGATAGTCACAGTAGTGTATTAGATTAATGACCATGTTATCTATGTGTTCAAATTCCTGTGCAAAACTATTACTTTAGAAACTCAACCCAGTGACAAGAAAGATGATGAAATTCTAGGGTATTTTCAGCCTGAGATGTGATCAGTGGCTTTTAGAAAGTTGATAGTCATAGGGAGTAAATGAAGCTGGAAGGAGATAGCTCAACTAAGGAAAAAGGGGAAAAATTAGCAGAAAGAGGTCATGATAAGAATAAATTATAGGCACCATACACAAAACAAAAAAAAAAAAAAAAGGAGAAGAGGTAAGAAGAGAGAAAACTGTCACTTTAAGGTAATATTCAAAATTCAAAAAGAGAATCTTTCCAGTTGAAGTAAGATCCAATTATGGCTGAGCTAAAGATCATCTTATCTAAGGGAGTAGAAAAAAGTTATATCAGTTTATCAGATGGATCATCAACATGTCTGTTTACATAAAGGAGAAACATGGCAATAGATGGGGTGAGAAAGAAAAAAACTGGGCTAGTTCTTGAAATCCTCAAAAAAAAAAAAAAAATATGAGTGTCTGAGGAGGACCAAAATATTCTGGTGACAAGAGATTCAAGAGTGAATATAACAAGCAAATTTTGTTAAACTGAGTTAGAGTTTGTGAAGAATTTACAATAATGCATTGCACATTTTGAAAACTAAGTCAGGGTATATATAACGAAGATATTTAAGTAAGTATAATGTACTCCTAATGGTACAGGTACACAGTGCACATTCTTTGCAAGGGTGATCATGGTGGTTATGGTGGAAACAAAACACCAATGACTGTTCACTACATGTTCATGGCAGGATTCTACAGGGGTTACTTTCCCTGAAACTAACTAGCCAATCTAAAAGAAGTTGGCAACCCAGATCTCTTCTACTCAATTGGACTGGACAGTTAATGTGCTGTGTGACCTCTGGCTTAAATGTTAATGTTTATAATAAAAAAAAAATTATAGTCAAACTGTTACATGTGCTCAGAAAATAGAAAATTAATTATGAACACCCCATTGAATGCAGGGAGGGTTGAATGTCCACAGTTTCTGTTAAAGCATCATTGAAGTAATTCCCCTACCACCAACTGAACATTTCTATAGAACTCATCTAAATGTGCTCAGTCAATGAATCCCCAGAGAGTTTCTGCTTCATTAACTGTTTACATGGTGACCTCAATAGAAAGGTTTTAGCCTGATGAGATGTCTCTCTTACAGGCTGCCTTAGGCACCAATTGTACTAGGGCTGCACAACTTTTCATGATATATTGAAAAATAATAAATATTGCATTAGCATTCTTAATCTTGCCACATTAAGCACTGAAATGCCCCTTGTTGTGTTAACCTCTAAATAGTTCCCATAATGACACATCATAAGCTCTATCTCTGATGTCCTCTATTTTTACTTATTTGGAATGAAAGATATATATGTGATATTTCTTCATATTTCAGAGCTCTAAAATCCTAGATATGAAAGCAAGTCCTCCACATGTTCCATTCATTTTTTTAATAGCACTATTATTTGCATCATATATTACAAATTCAAGGAAACTCGTGTATTCAAATTTCACTGGGTATGTTCTGAGGAAGAATGACTTTTCAGTAAGCAAAATGTTAAAAGAAGAGAGAGGAGGAGAGGAGAAGAGAGGAGAGGAGAGGAGAAGAAGGAAGGAAGGATTGTTTACTATGTATTACTTGTCTGGTAACAGAATCTCTATTATAATAAAGATTAGATAAGTGGAATCATCCAGTAGGTGGATCAGAGAAAGGCTTAAAAATGCTGTTGGACTTTTGCATAATATAATGACTTTCAAATATATATTTCGTAATAAACACTGATCCAAGCAGATCAACATGGATTTTAAAAGAAGGATTAAAGAGAAGAAGAGTCACTGTAACTGGGTTCTGGTTCCCAAATGGTTGGTAAACTCTGCCATACTGTGTGAATAACTTTAGAGTTTGGGGTCTCAGTTTCTGCATTTCTAAAATGAGGGAAATGGGTGACATTAACTCTAAGAACTCAATTCTAAATTCTGTCATATTATGTGATATTGGCTACTATTTCTATCTATAAGATTATTGAACTTGAATATCATGAGCTCTAAAGTCTAACTTGAAAGTACTATGATTTTAGTGCTTTTCCCTATTTATTTGTTCTGTTCACTCCCATTCTTTTCCAACACAGATTTAAGTTGTTTCCTTCAATTATTCTTGGTAATTATTCTCTAACTGATCTTGATTTTGCTAGTCTTCTTTCCCAGCCATATTATGCTCAATAATTAGATTCATATTTCTAAAAAAAAAATAGTATTCAAATTCCATAAAAATTCTTGATATTTACAGAGTAAAATCATTTCTATCTACACATACTCTATGGTGTATTTCATGTTGTATATCATCCTCTATCTTTGTTATATTCTTGTTGGCTCTTTGAGCCCATGTCAGTTTCTCTCTTATCCATAGTTCTGCAAATCCATACAGCTTATATTTGGTTTTCAGTTGTTTTTCCCATAGAAAACCCTTTGAAAGCTGGCTTCTTTTCCCTTTTATTACCTACAATCCTTAGCATAGTGATGAACAAATAGCTGGTATTTGGTGTACAATCACTGCTGAAATAGAAAATAGGCATGTAGTTTGTTATAGCTAACCATTTTTTCCCATAGCACTAGGGTCTGGGTTTTGAGACTTCTAGGAATGAACAGATATTGCTGGTTCCAACTGTATCCTTTTCTCTGAGCCTCTTTGAACTAAAGACAGTGGATTTTCAGGATGGATTCAGTATTTTTAAGTTTAGAGTCAATTTCAACTGAAAAGTTATATGCAACTATTTCTGTAATGTAATGTTAAGGTCAGAATTAATCTGGATTCAGAATCTTTGACTTTTTGAGGTTCAGTCTCTTGACCAGAAGAAAGGAATTAAAAGTTTTCTATATAGACATCACCGGCTTTCCAAGGGAATCAGATGAGGAACTGGATGAGAAAGAACTAGAACATTGCACAGTGCTGTGAGATAAGAGGAACTAATTTTATTACATTAGTAATATGAGTAGTGGTAACAGTAGTAATAATGGTAGCAGGAATTGTAATATAATTAATTAAAGATCTGTTTGGCTCACATAGGGGTGCAAGGCATTCTCAGAGCTACTTCATATGACCTAAAATTTCAGAATTAAGCAAGTTTGTATTTGTGTATGTGTATACACATATATATGTACATGTGTATATAAAGATACATGAATATTTGTATAATTTTTTGTGTTTTATTAGTTGTATTTCTGTCCTCCTTTTCTAGCTAATGCTACAGTTCCTCAAGACTCTGACTTCTCAAGTCTTTATTTTTGTTGTTGTTGTTGTTTTTACATACAAGTTTAATATTCAAAGCCAGGCAGAGCATGAAATGTCCTGATGTTTTCAGTTGCAAGGAACTGAACACATGCAAGAAGACTCAAGTAGAATACTGCTTATTTAAAGACTTTAGCAAATAATCCTTGGATAATCAAGTGTCATAGGCAGCTGGAAATGGTAAGTTGTAACAACAGCCATTGCCTCCAACTCTCATTTAAGTGCATTTTCACTTCTGCTTGCTTTCTCATTTCTTTTCTCAGTCCCTCTGTTTCCCAAAACTTGCTCATGCCTTTATTTACTAGCTCTGGTGCCCAGTCTCACACCAACTTGACATGCCTTTTCAGTTCAAGAGCCTGTCATTATTTGATAGGTTGATTCTTATGTTTTCTATACTCCAATTCTTCGGAAAAGGAACATATTAGACCCTTTGGATGTTAGGATCCACTTAAGGTGTCATCACATATGACCCATCATAGGTGATATTCAGTTGGGAGAGAGAGGCAGAGATATATCGCCCAGATGTACATTATTCCAAGAGAGATTGTTGGTAATGACTCAAGGATTTTAACATATTCACCATTATAAAAAATTGTTTTTTATATCATTCAAATGAAACCAAAAATGCTGTGTCTTAGTTAAAGGAAACTCCACATTCACTTGTACATTTGATGGAAAGTATTTAAAATAAATTTACAGAAATTCTCTCAACTCTTTGGGATATCAGAAAATGCACCTTTTACTCATTGTAGATGTCTAGATGCTTTTTTATCTGCTCTTGGTAGTGATCAAGTGAGTCTTTGGCTCTTACTTCGATGGTGCTGTTTAACCAAATAAGTCTCGTCAACCTCTTGAACTAACTTACATATAGACTATATGCTTATGTTCTTTAGGTCAAAACAAAACAAAACAAAATCCTTTTCTGTGTGAGCTAAGACTGGATATAATGAGATGAAAGAAATTGCAAAATACTGGAGACAGTTAATTTGTATTTGAATGTTTTATTATGGGTAATATTTTCTTACCTTTTGTTATATTGAATTCATACTTTTAAAAAGAGAAATATAGTTCATTTTACAATTAGATTTGCCTTATTTTTCTCTATAAAGAAGTATTTAAACTTTTTTTGTCCTCTTGGACTTTTCGAGACTCTAATAAACTTATGAACCCTCTTCCTAGAGAAATGCTTAAAAAAATGTTCGTACTATTTCAAGAGTTTCACTGAATCTCTAAGGCTCTTCCACGGATTCTCTAAGGGTTCAGAGTTCATTCTCAAAATGTACCACTGTAAAGAGAATGATAACAGAAATATTTTCCAATAATTGCTTAGAAAACATACTTAAATAGGACATTATGATTACTAATAGATTCTTTGCTCTAAGTTTTCCAAGTTCACCAATACATGAATTTAAAAATCTTCAAAAACATTTATGTGTCTTTATTTTTTTTATTTTGCAAGTGGGCCAGCCAAGGTAATCAGCAATGTAAATCTAACAGAGGTAAGGGAAGCTCAGTGGTATTAATTTTTTTAGAGTAAAAAATTCCTTATTTAAACATAATCCTACAAAGGAATCCCAAAATGAAAACTGATAAAAATTAAACTGCCTAGTTGAAGTATAATTTAATAGGGTCATATTTAAGTCCTACTTGTGTATCTTTTTTTTTCCCACTGGAAAAACCCCCTAGAAATCTGAAACACATTAATGAATCAATAGATAAGATGAAGAAAGTATGAAGAGTATTTAAGTAGACAGGTAGAAACAATAGTACTCACAAAATTATCAAGAAAAGAAACAAAAGTTAAATATTGCTTTAAAGAATTAGAATGTAGGTGGGTAGAGAACAAATGATAGATTTTTATAACAGCCTCCTCCTCCAGGGCTTTATATTTTATATTAAATAATTTAAATACTATTCTGCAAGTATGAGGACTCACTATGGATTTTAAGTAGAGTAGTGATGTAATAAGATTCAAATTTCATAAAGATCACTCTGAAAACTGTATATAAGACAAATTAGAGGAAAGGAACTAACTGGGGACAAAAGGGGATAATTTAAGTAATTCAGGAGAGAAGTTATTCGAGCCAGAATTAAGAAAATAACACCACAAGTGGAGCAAAATTTCCAAAGATATTATGTAGGTAGATGAATTGACAGAACTGGGACAACCTGGGTATGGGTGGTAAGTAGAAGAGGTAGTTACTATTTCTACCATATTGTTCATGTGTGGTGCAGGAAATAAGGGGAGAGTTAAAGGATAGATGGGATAGATAATTTCAAGTTCATCTTGCCCAGTCCTTTAGTTCTTTCATGTACATAAAATGTCACTTTGTGGAAACATGATGATTTCACCAGTTAGAGTGAAGAGGAAAATCACCCAGAATGGGCTCTCCTAGAGTAGACCCCACTGGGCAGAGCCCAGTAGATAGAAAGAGCAAGAGATAACCAACTGTTTCTGCTTCTGTAAACAGGCTTCCCACCACAAACCCCCTGCACTGCCCAAACAGCCTAAAGCAATCCCCTACTCCCCCAGTTTAAACCCACCTCCCAGCAGCCAGCATTGCCCTTGGAACCTTACCAACTGTTCCCCCTATAAAAACCCTGTAACCCCACTACCCGGGGCCCAGAACTTCGAGCATGAGCTCATGTGGGTCTGCAGGCATAAAATAAATCCGAGTTCTCCTACTTCTCTGAGTGTCTCTCACGGGTCTCATTATTTTCTGCAACAATAGGTTGTGTTTTATGAAAAATTCTTTAATGTCAGGGTGGAAGTAAGTTAATCCAAAGTAGATTAATAAGCAGGAACATCTAGGTTGAGAAGAATGGCTATACCAGGGCTCAGTTGCAAGAAGTTTACTGTGACTGTTTGACAATGTCTGCCATGTCTGTGGGAGAAATACCTTATGTATTGCATATACAGTTATGTATATAATAAAAGTCACCTTGCCCACATGTGACATTTTTTATAAAGAGTGTTTATTTGTCAATAGCAAGGCCAGGAAAGACTTATAAAATTGGTGAATTAAAATAAGCTGTAAATTCTTTTATTAATTAATTTACTTTATTCATCCACATTTATTGAGTGACAATATAGGTATATTTTTCTTATCTTGGAAGATGGAGAGATAGATAAAGGAAAAGACACAGTCCTTGTCTTTAAAAAGCTTATGGCTGAAATGTTGAAACTATTATGCAGGAATACTTTTTATCATCATGTACCTCTTATTGACAGGAGCATATCTGATTTCCTGAAATCAGGTACACCTGAGAATCCTCAATAGGAAGGTAAAGCTATGGTAGTCAAAGTGAAGCACCTTCTGCTCCACCAGAAATCCTAGCCAGCTTTGGAGAACACTACTTGAAAAGCCTTTGTGGAATGCAGAGATGATAAATAGTTTGGTCTAAATCTCAAAACCCTACTGGAAAATATATGTAGGTTGTACTTAAAAATGCCTAGAAGAAAGTGTAATGCTTTTCAGAAAACAAATGCAGCAATGTAATTGCAGTGGTAAATGAGCACTATAAAACTATAACTTTGAGAAAGATCTCTAGGCACAAGCTCTCTTAGGACCTGTGGACCATACCACGAAGACAATGACCTGAGGCCCCATGTGCATGAAAATGAATTACTATTAGGAGACAATGGGCGTTTACCTAGTAGCTTATGTGAAGCAAGTATCTTTGGAGAATGGACTGCTAAAAACACTTCAGAATTTATTTTGATACTATCACCTTTGGATTTGCCTGGCTTGCTTTTTAGATACCTCCACTCTAGGAAACAATTTGGCCAAGTCTAAGCTAGGATGGAAGCTAAAAAGAAATATGGATAAACACAATTTACTTCTCTCTCTCCACTGATTGATCAAATAGGCACGAAGTAAATATTTAGTGAGCCAAGTAATAAATAAATATATATTTAATCCATAAGGGTTTAAGTTATTTTTTAAGATTTTATTTATTTATTTGACAGGCAGAGATCACAAGTAGGCAGAGAGGCAGGGAGAGAGAGAGAGAGAGAGGTGGAAGCAGGCTGAGCAGAACACCTGATGCGGGGCTCAATCCCAGTACCCTGACATCATGACCTGAGCCGAAGGCAGAGGCTTTAATCCACTGAGCCACCCAGGTGCCCCAAGGGTTTAAGTTTTATTAATGTTCCTGGGTTCCTTCCTTCCTTCCTTTCTTCCTTCCTTCCTTTGTTTCTTTCTTTCTTTCAATAGAAGACAGGTTACCTTCATATTTTCTCTCTCTGTTTCTCCATTTATTGTGTCCTTCCCCAAGTGGACATAGAGCCTTTGGACATACAGCCTTCCACGAAAGATACCTGCCTGCTGCTTTTCCTCCAATGCAATATCAAATGCATATATTTTAGAATGCTCTGTCCTTTTAAGGTACTGCTTCATAGTAGATAGTAATACAGTATTGTTGGCATCATCATCGTGATCATCATCAGGAATTATGACATATACTTTGAAGACAATATTAGTTTGCATGTCATTAGCTGCCAACATTCTGCTAGTCTCTTAATTGGGAATCACTTAATTAAACTAACAAGGTCAATGGCAATTCCTTTTTCTTAAGCTCCAAAGCACACTCACAGCCATGGAAATTTTTCCTCCTTCAGATTAAATTACTTCACTTTTAAACAGTCATTAACTGCAGCCCTGGCACTCCTTTTCCAAACTGGCCTGAGGTATACAGGGGAGCTTCAACACACACTCACGGAGAAAGCTGCTTGGGGAAGGGCTCCTCCTCTCTGACTTTCCATGTACTGCTAGAGTTGAGCAGGCTCGATGATAAATCATGCAGTGTTTTGGTTTATTCTTCAATGCAATTTCCCCAAAACATTTTTGACAACCATTTAATTTGCAGAGGGATATTTATGTACTAACCCACACTTCAAGCAATTTATTCCTGAAAATGAAGTAGGAACAATAGACACAATAGTATGATTTCAGTAAATAACAAAAATTTACAGCAATTGTTGCCATATTAGGATATAGCTTTACTGTCTTCAGAAACAGATAGGATTTTAAGAGAAAAATGCCTTTCAAAATGACAAGCAAGATGTAAAATTGAGATAAACAGCTCAGAAGAGTGAGTACCCAATTGTGCATGGTCTTACTGTTGAGCTTGTTACATTGCTTTTCTGAAGGATTTTGTACCTTCCTGAGTCTGGACTAAACTACCCTTTTAAAGGCTGATAGAAAAGCAATAAAGCAGATTCTGACCAATAATTTTGCCTGCTTCTCTCATTCAGGAAACACCAGAATTAGATTCAGTTTAGCTATGGAAATTGGGAGAGAAGAGTTTGCTTTTGTGACTTAATGGTAAAGCTTTCCACTTCATAGCCTATGACACTGAGAGCATGCCTACTCACTTATCCTTTAGAAATGTTTTAATAGGATTGAGAATAAAATGGATAATTATTTTTCAGAGACAGGTTTGTTGGTAGAGACTGTAACTTCTGATTACTTCAGTATGACTATTCCACCAATTTATTTATCTTATTGTATTTAAATGATCTTTTAAATCAAACTACTGCATTGCTACAACAACCATAAGAATAAACCTACCAACAGATATTTTCTGAGCAGGTATATATAAGACATTAAGTTAGGCATGAAGGAGGTTTCACACAACTGTAAAACACTGAGACTTCAATAAAGACAAGAGATAAATAATATTAATTTAAAAGTATGGACAAAATGTTATATTTCAGAACAAGACAATGCTACAAAAAATACCTTGGATGAATATTATCAAAGAGTGGTTTAGCTAGCTGGAATAGGAGAATTGTTCCTAGAAAAAAAGGAACCTATGCCAGGCTTTTAAGGAGGCAATATTTGGAATACAGAAGAGGAGGAAAAGTGGATTTTCAAAAGTGAAAATGATGGTATAGATGTAAAAACTGAAGATCCCAGAAGCTATCAAAGAGAGCATTTTGTGGAAGAGAAATGTTTCACTCATATGGACAGAAATTAAATTGGCTAAGTATAAAATGTCAGTTTTTTTCCTAAAGATTTTATTTATTCGTTTGAGAGAGACAGACAGACAGACAGAGAGCATGAGCAAAGGAGAATGGCCGAGGCAGAAGGAGAAGCAGACACACTGCTGAGCTGGGAGCCAGACATGGGGCTGGATCCCAGGACCCTGGGATCAGGACCCTGAGCTGAAGGCAGACACTTTACCATCTGAGGCACCCAGGTAACCCTAAAACGTCAGTTTGAGGGAATTCAATGTCAGAGAGTTTTTTGTTTGTTTGTTTGTTTGTTTTTTAAATTTTATTTATTTATTTAACATACAGAGATCACAAGTAGGCAGAGAGGTAGGCAGAGAGGAAGGGAAGCAGGCTCCCTGCCGAGCAGAGAGCCCGATGTGGGGCTCGATCCCAGGACTCTGGGATCGTGACCTGAGCCGAAGGCAGAGGCTTTAACCCACTGAGCCACCCAGGCGCCCCTGTCAGAGAGTTTTTTAAAGCCTATATTATATAGTTTGAAAGTCACTTCATATTGCTTCTCTAGCAGAAAAGTCACACAATTTTAAATTTAATTTTAAAGGAGCCAGAATTCATACATATATTGATTTGTTTGTATTTTATATATTCCTTTATTTCTTCATTAAATGTAGATAATGTTCTGGTCATTGAGGATCTAACATTGAACAAAACAAAACAAAGCCTGCTCTCATGGAATTTATATTCCGGTAGTAGAAAAATAAATAAATAAATAAAACAAGTAAGTGAAATATATCACATTAGAATGAAGAAAAAAAAAACATAAGGCAGGAGAGAAAATATGATGTATCCTGTACATTGAAATGTTTGTTCAAGGGCCAAGTGAAGACCTCATTAAGAAGGCAACTTCTGAGGAAAGTCCTATAGGAAGTAAGGAAGTCATCCATGTGGACATCTGGGGTCAGGAAGAGAATGACAAGTAGGGAAAGAACAAGTACAAGGCACCAAGGCAGGAATGATGAAGGGGGCAGAATAGTTGGAGCCCCATGAACCAGAGAGGCCAGAGAGAGAATACAAATCAGCTCATGGACAGGATTGTAGCCCCCATAAGGACATCTTTTTTTTTTTTTTTTTTAATGATTTTATTTTATTTATTTGACAGAGAGAGAGATCACAAGGAGGCAGAGAGGCAGGTAGAAAGAGAGAGGGGAAAGGAGGTTCCCCGCTGAGCAGAGAGCCCGATGCAGGGCTTGATCTCAGGACCCTGAGACCGAAGGCAGAGGCTTAACCCACTAAGCCACCCAGGTGCCCTATGACATTGGTTTTTACCTAAGAAGCCACAGAGGGCCTTGAGCAGAAGCTTGATGTGTTCTGACTCATAATGGGTTATGCAGTGGGTATTAATACGGCTGTTAAATAGATTTACAGATAAAGGAGATTTTAAAATTGAAATCAATAAATTAAAAAGCTGTAGAAGTCCGAAGTAGTATTCAAGTGTGTGTGTACTTCTAGAAGACCAACATAGATACCTATTAATGTCTCTTTTGTATTTAGTGGAAACTAATAATTTTTTAAATTCCTATATAATGACCATTTTTTAATTGGCACAATTAGGATCATCAGATCTATGGGAATCATGTTAGTAAATGGACATATTTTTATGAAAGTATTTTCCAGTCATACGTGACTTAGTCTGAATCAACATTTCTCATGTGATCTAACGGAACAAGTTCAGAATTATGAGTAAGCATACATGGGTTTTAAAACTAGATCAGCAACTAACAAGCTTGGTGGTCTTGGGTAAATCACTGAATGTATACAGACTTCAGTTGACAATCCCTACTCTGCCCACCTCCAATTATGCCTACCATGGCATTTTAAATGCAAGCAGGGAAACCACTCAGGTGGAGTTCTCTAGGACTAAACCAGATCACAACTCACTCCTGTCTTCTGCTTTTCACTCTGATCTCCTGTGATTCTCTTACTTTAACGGTTCTGTAGTCACTGTCATGACCACACCTTAGATAACTTGCTGTGCACACTGTTTTAGCTGCTCCCCCCCACCCCCTTTTTTCTCCTTGGACATAATCTAATACTCTGTCTCCTAAAATTCAGGGCCTCTTCCTTGGCATATTCCCCATTTGGTTTGCCTGTCAGGAAACAGATGGATCTATATAATTTTACATATGGCTAATATTCTCTATCACAAATCCACACCTATAGTGAGTTTTCTAAATACATTTTATTAATTATTGCTTCTTCAGGTCCTCTATTGGTAATGCTGGTCTTACAATGTGTGTTTATAGCTGATAATCTTACATAGTCATGGAAATCTACCTGAGTTCCCCAACACAGGACACTTAAATAAGTGCTATAGAACTGATTCTGGGTAATTTATTGTTGACTTGGATATTTGTAATCTGAGCAATTAAATCATAATCCACACCTTCGTCATGATCACTGTTATGATTATAGTTAATGTATATTGAGCGCTTGCTGTATACCAGGAGTGGAGCCAAGAAGTGTATATAGGTTATCTCATTTAATCTTTACAAACTATCCTAAGAAGTAATATTATTAGCCCCACTTTTTTTCAGATGATGAAACTGAGATACAAAAAGCCTACGTTATTTGTCCAAAGTCAAATAATATAAGTGATTAAGCTGAAATTTGAATCCATAACATCTGACTTTGAGAGTCTTCTTTAAGAATATCTCTAGCTATTCATTTTGGCCTCTACAGTGAAATTGGGGTTGAGGCTTTTCTACAGTGGCAAAAATAGAAATACTTTCCTTAACCAGTGCAATAAAAATGAATAAGAGTGGTAATATTTCTGAAATGTTTATCACTGGCCATAAGAATATGAAAAAGGAGAATGACAACATGTATTGTATATAAATACACAATACACATATACCAAATTATGACTGTAATATAGCAAATTTGCCCAAACACTTCAGTACCTTTCAAATCTAGTGCTAAAAAATGGTAGGCAGTGTTATTGATTTGTGTCCTTGTAGATTTTGAAACAAAATCTGTGCTGTATAACACAGACCACACAGTATTTACAGATGAGTGAAGGCATCGACCAACTGTCCAAATAGGCAGAGAACGGAGGAAATGATGTGAGTTTATTTGGAGATGCCTATCATCAAGCTCACATTTCAGGCTATTGTAAAGCTGTGGAATATATTACAAACAGATTCGTTATAATTTAATAGTGTTTTTTCCCTCCCGGAACAAGAGAACATAAATGTGAGCAATAACATTTTAGGATATGTAATAGTTCAGTATGGGCTTTCTTTGGCATTTCGATGAGTAAAAGAAAAGATGAAAACAAAATTTTTCATCCAGGCAAATGGATCTGGATTATTAGAATATAAAAGTTGATCACTCAACCCCATTAAACACAGTAAGGCAGCATATAATAGCAGGACTACTAATGCTCAGAAAAAGTTTTCCTAGGGTACTGCGAAGAGGGCTGAACTGCAATTAGGAAGCTCACTGGTTCTTCCCTGTATTTTTCCAAGTTCCTGTTCCTTTATCTTTAAAATGAGTAATTCATGTTGAAATAATCTCTAGGAGCCTTTCTAGTCCTAGCATTCTGCTATTTGGATTTTTATTAGAACAGAGAATTCCTTTAGGACGAAATTTATCTATTATGAGAATAATTTCCAGTAATATCTAATATATTGCTTAATGTGAACTATAAGATTATTTTTACTTTAGAAAGATTTTGTTGCAATATAGTGAATGGAATACTGGCTCTGGAGTCAGAGACTTAGTTTTTTATTCCAACATTTTCATACATTAGCTATGGGTACGCTACTTAAATCTGTTACATATGAGGCTCAATATACCATTAGATGTTTGAAATAACAAGACCTATTTCACACAGATGATGTAAGCATATAATGTTTTGAGAGCACTTTATAACCTATGAATTAATGTAAATATAAAAGGGACATACAGGCCTTTATAGGATCTCAGACCTTTAACACAAAAATTCCACAATGACAGGGACAATGTCTGCCTTAGTTAGGGCTACTATAACAAGAAACTATGGACTGGGTGGGGGTTAGACTACAGAAATTTATTTCTCATAGTTCTGGAGGCTGGAATGTCTGAGATCAGGGTGCCAGCACATGTGATTCCTAGTAAAAGCGCTATTCCTGCTTTGTAGACATCCAACTCCTTGCTTTGTTCTCACATTGCTCAGACAGCTAATCCAGGCCTGTCATCTCTTTATGAAGACACTAATCCTGTTATGGAGGATCCACCCACATGACCTAATTCAATTTCTAATTCTAATTACCTCCCAAAGGCCCTACTACAAACACTATCAGATTGAGGATTAGGATATCAACATATGAATTTGGGAGGGAGCACAAACATTCAGTCCATAACATGGCCTGTTCAAAAACTGAATTCTGAACATTCAGAATTGGCTTGGCTCAGAGTAAAAGCCCAGTAAATATTTTTTATGATTGAATAAACAACAAATGAGTACTTGACTTTCTTTAGATCATAAGGCCTTCCTATTATGTCTCATATAACTATTAGAGTTAATATACATGTGCATTTAGTGCTAAACTTAATCATGTATTATAGGTGACTCCTAATCTTTGAGATTCTGGAAAATAAAAATAAGAATCTTTACTTATCTTTCCATAGCAGACAGTCCCTTAACTCAATGGTTAGTATAAAATATGTTAACAGAAATAGTGAAGAAAGACAGGCTTTGTGTCTCATGGATCTGGTTTACTTCTTAGATCTTAACCTATTTCAAAGCGTCCAGAAACTGAGATAGAGAAAGCTAGAGAAAGAAACTGCCTCATAAAATTTTTCGGTGAATTAAGTTAGATTGTGTTTATAAACTAACTAATTCAGTGTCTGGTCCATAATTGGAGGCCAAAAAAGATTTATTTCTTTTTTATCCATGCTATGATATCCCATAATCGGTAAGTAGGAAACTGGGATAAATAAACAGGAAAATAAAAAGTATCATTGCCACATCTAAAGATAACAATGAGATCATCATGCTTTATGTCCAAATTCTTGAGAGAGAAAGATGTGAGAGAGTAAAAGAGAGAAAAGATCCCTATCTACTGCTGGATTTTTAAGATACTGTAACATGTTATCTGAAATAAAAATTTGTTATATAGAGCGGTGGGAAAATAACCTACACATAACATCTAGAATGCATGCCCCAAAAGGTTGCATCAATTTGCTTATGAGATGCAGTAATATGAAAAGGTACATCAGATGCCTTTATATTGCATTTTTCTGGCTTTACTGGCTTTATGATTTATTTAAATATTAGAATAAGAATGATTAGTTTTTGACATGCAAAAAACAGAGGAATCCAAAACACCTGGCTCATGCTATCCCTAATCTTGTCAGGGGGCAGCAAGCTGCTTCTGTGAAGTGTCAGACGGTAAATATTTTAGGCTTTGGGGGCCACACTAACTCAACTATTCAACTCTGCTATTGCAGTAGGAAGGTAGCCATAGGAAAAAAAAATGTGAACTAACGGGTATGGCTGGGTTCCAATAATACTTTATAATAATAGTGGCCAGATTTGGCCCAGGGGTCATAGTTTACTATCCATTTATTAGTCCACTGGATAGATAGCATTCCCATAATTTTGGAAGCCTTATTACATGCCTGGCTCCTTACTATATACCTTGTTTGACTCAGCTGAATAGATGTAGATCTAGATGACACAACAATCATCTAACTCCATCAATAAAATTATGAGCAGGTAGCTGAAGATTTGCACCATTTGCACCCAGTTTGTACCATTGATCATTCCTAAAAAATGTAATTACCATTCCTACTCATGTCTCTTCTTGTAGCTGGTTAGGTCATCCATATAGTAGGAAAACTAGTTAACGGCTGAAATAAATTTTTATCATCAAAGGAAATTTTTCTTAACATCATTTACACAGACAAGGATTTCATGATCTGTAGTTGAGTACCAGGCTTGATATTTATCTAAAATTCAACATAAATTTCATTGTTTTATTACAGAATTATGACAAGAATCCTTCATGGAATAAACAACACACATAAAAACGTGTAAATTAATTGAAAACCAACATTCTCAGCAGTTTTCAACTGTATACATTCCAATATGAGTTAATTTCTGTTCTGTTTTTGTTTGTTTGTTTGTTTGTTTAAGTGGCAATAAGCCAGAATGCAGAGTTCTGATAGGTACAGAACAGGGGTTCTTGTGGAGGCCGAGAAAAATTAAGACCATCCCACCTCAGGTTTAGCCTTAGCATAAGTACAGCCATCTTAGCTCCAGCAGCCATCTAGACCCCTGTGCCCAAGGGCTGAACTTTCCCCTACTTTACTTTAGTTCTAAGAACCCCCAACTGCTTTGGTTCCAGAGACCCCCACCCTGCTTTGGTTCCAGAGACACCCACCCTGCTTTAGTAACAGAAAGCCCCACCCTGCTTTGGTCCCAGAAACCCCCACCTTGCTTTAGTAACAGGAGGCCCCACCCTGCTTTAGTAACAGGAACCCATAAATACCCCTGCCTTAACTAAGCTCGGGGTCCAAGTCCCTACTCTACTGTGTCGGGTATACTTGGGCCCAAGCTTAAGCTTGTCAAATAAACCTTCGTGTGATTGCATCGGTGTTGGCTCCTTGGTGGTCTCTCGGACACGAAAACTTGGGCATAACAGTTCTCAAATTATGATGTCTGGACTAACATCCATGAAGTTTCATCTAGGAATGTGTTAGATTTAATGAGTCAGAAACTCTAGGCTGGAGGTCCTGAAATCTGAGCTTTATCAAGTCATACAAGTAATTCTAATGCTAAAGTGGAGAACCAATGGCCAACAGTCTACACAGTCAGGATTTTCTGCAGACCCCTGCTGTCTTTCAACCTATTCTTTTTAGTGAGCCAATTCTAACAATTCTTTAACTAGGCTATTTTTTCCTTCCATTGATCCTTATGTACAAAGCACATAGAATCTCTGTACTGTATGTGTTACCATATTAAAATTTTGGAGATATCTCACTTTTCTCATGTCCTTCCTTACTTCCTTATCCAGTTTACACCTCATAATCAATCCTTATAAACGTTCTTTTGCTATTCCCTCAAGTACTTGCCATGTTCTTATTTCATTATACCACTTTGGCAATACTATAACCCTGGTTAAATCCATTCTCTGAGCATGTACCTGCATGGTTGAATGGAGGTGAAGAAAGATGGACAACCAAGTGACTGTTCTCACTTAACATTCATGATCACTGAACATAAGTGGAACATTAATGTTGTCCAGTAATCAGACTAAAATTCCCTAGTGCTTTTTTCCCCCCACTCTTTTGGCCAAATACTTCATACTAGCTCCTCTCTCAAACCTACAATATATCTTCTGCTATGGTCAATAAAAACTGATAGCCATATTTCACTGAATGAGGAATATCCACTCATCTAGCTAAGACTGCCTCTCAATTTATGCATTAGTTCTCATCTTTTCTACCTGCTGGAAGAGACTGCTTCAAAGCTTTTCCACATCTTTCAAGCAGTAATGGTTTTTTCTCTCTCTCTAATGAATCATTACTATCACAAAACAGTCATACTGTTATGTCTCTCTTATTAAAAAAAAAAATAAACTCTCTTGATTCTACCTTTCTTTCTGACTACTTCTCCTGTCTCATCTTCTCTTTACATCAAAACCTTCTGAAAGAGCTCTGTATACTAGATTTCTCTCATTTATCTCTCGGGCTCATCTCAACCAAGTTTCCTCCTCTCCACATCCTGCAAAGACTGCCTTTATCAACATTGTCAATTGCCTCCATGTTATTCAGTCCAATAGTAATTTGTTTGGTTTTCATCATACTTGGAACTTCTGGATCATTTGATATTGCTCATCTCCTTAAAGTATTTTCTTCCCTTGACTCAAAAGACCATCTATGTGACTATTTTTCCATTACTTTATGACTTCCTCTCTGCTTTTGTAAGCTGCTCTTCATTGCCCTGCCTCTAAGTTCTAGAGTGACCCAGGACTCAGTTCTTTTATCTCTCACCCCTATTTATTTCCTAATGAGAATTTCTTGGCCATAGCACACAGAGGGGGTATTCCAAGTGGAGAATAACAATCGCTGAGGCAACAGATTGAAAAAATAAGAAAGGGTAATGTAGTTTAAGTTTACAGGGAAGTGTCAGACAGAAGAAAGCTTTACAGAGAGACAGTTCTGGATATCCACAGAGGTTCTCCTTAAGTTTTCAACTGAGTACTGATCAGTGTACTTGCACAGAAAAACTACTTCACAGTCAGGAGGAGAGGGACACTCAAAAGGAACAGAAAAAAATACCTTTAATTTTTGTAAAACCAATAATTGTGTTCCCATAAGCCAGAGCAGAATCATAATTCATGGAATATTTGGCATAGCACTCAGGAAAGTACTGTTTTGGTAGTGGGAAAAAAAATATTAGCCCTAATGAAACACTGTTCTGGATCAGCCTCACAAAACACAAAACAACTATAAATGATCAATCCATTTCTACATAACATAACTGCATCCCAAAACAAAGCTCAGGAATATTTATATGCACACAAAACATTCACAACCCAACAAGATAAAAGCATAATGTTTGGCATCTTCTCAGAAATTACCAAGTATGCAAAGAAACAGAAAAATATGACACATAATGGAGCAAAAAATCAATCACTAGAAATAAACCCAGAAATAGTGTAGATAGCAGAGTTAGTAACCAAGCAATTAAAAATTATCAAAACCATATTCCAAATGCTCAAGAAGACTGAACATGTTAAGTAGTGTCAGGAAAGAGATGATGAGCCAAATTAACTTCCAGAGAGCAAAAGTGTACTTTTTATAAAAATACACTGAATTTCATTAACAAAAGACAAAAATTTGTAGAAGAAAACAATATTGACCTTGAAGGCCTGGTAGTAGAAACTATACAAAACCAACAACAACAGCAACAACAAAACCCCCAATGTGTCAGTGAGTAATGGGAAGCATCAGGCGGCCTACACACATGTATGTGGAGTTTCCAAAGGAGAATGGGAAAAGAACAGAAAAAAAGAAAATTAGGGAACAGAGGTAAAAATTGTCCAAATTTGATGAAAACACTAAATTTATAGATTTAAGAAGTTCATTGATCCCCAAGCAGAAGGAAATGGAAGAAAACTACACCAAGACACATCATGATCAAATTGCTTAAAAGAAGTGAAAAAAAGAAAGAAAGAAAGAAAAAAGAAACTTTAAAAGCAGCTTGAGAGAAAAACACAATTATGTAGAGAGGAACAAAGTTAAGAATTATAGCGGGTTTCCCATTAGAAATAATACATGTGAAGAGAAAGGAGAATAGTATCAATAAAGCACTAGGGGGAAAAGTCTCTAATTTCTAGTGAATACCAAAATTCCTTATAAAGTACCATTTTATCCATCTTCTTCCCCTGACAGAATTTGAGACTTCATATTCACTTACTCTCCATCAAGCTCCGCATATAGTTGTCTCCATTGTAGCATATATATTTTTAATAATTTTTATTTCAAAGATATTTCCCCAAGGTCTGTTACACCTTATGGATAAAATCTATGTACCAATCATCTGGAACCTACTTGGCATAAAGTAGGATTATTAAATTAAAGGGAAGAATAGAGGATAAGATACTCTCAGGTTGTAATTATAAAAATAGTAGTTGACTTTACTGAATACTTAATATTTGTCTATAAAATAATTTATACATTTGAATATAAAACATCTAATTTAATCATCTTACCAATCCTGTGATGTAAGTACTGTTACTATCTACTATTAATATGCCTTTGTTATGATTGAGGAAACAAGGCATTGAGAGAGTGCAGGGTGGATATTAGCCCCACTTTGATGATAAAGTCTCACTTCTGACTTTGAGTCATAAGACCTGAGTTCAAGGCTACTGTCTGTCCCACCATAGTTCTGCCTAGGTCTGGGACTTTTAAAAAGTTATTTATATTGCTTGGTTTTAGTTTTTTTCACTTGCAAAAAGGGGATGATATATACAAATTTCCTTGTAATGATTAAATCTGACTACGTATTTCAGAGTATTTGGTGTATAGTAAATAATCAACATGTATCTATTGTTTCTTTGATAATAGCTACAGAAAACATCACCACAGGAGGGCTTTCAGTAGGCAGCCTACAGAAGGGGACTTATAATACAAAAGATGTGTGCAGCTGGTAGAGAATAAGTCCTGTTAGTACCAGAATGCACTTATTCCATCTTCAGTCATCCCATGTTGTTTTGATGACCTTGTGTTCTCTAAGATTTTTTTTTTTTTTTAATTTGACAGACAGATCACAAGTAGGCAGAGAGGCAGGCAGAGAGAGAGGAGGAGGAGACAGGCTCCCTGCTGAGCAGAGAGCCGGATGCCGGACTCAATCCCAGGACCCTGAGATCATGACCTGAGCTGAAGGCAGAGGCTTTAACCACTGAGCCACCCAGGCGCCCCCTGACCTTGTGTTCTTTAAAAAATGGGGAAATATATTCCCTTTCTTAATATGTATCTGTTCTACAGGGAAAGTTTAAAAGAAGACAACATCCACTCACCTTCCTGGTCTACTATAATGAGGGGCTCATGACTATAGAAGTCCTATAGCTATAGTCATATGATTATGGCTAGTGGAGCCACAGGGAGAGGATATTATTATTATTATTATTACTACTGCTGCTGCTGCGGCTGGTGCGGCTGCTGTGACGGCTGCTGCTATTGTTTGCACTGGAATCCAAGAACAGGAAAGTATTCCTGTTGAGACTGGGTGAAGGAAGGCTCTGAGAAGAGGGAGATTTAGATGAAACTTAAGTATTTTTGTAGGCCACCATTTCAGAATTAGTGTTCCTTTTTGCTGACCTCTTTGGTGTACATTTTTGTCTTAACCTTAAATAAAAACATATGCTTAGAGCGAACCCACCTCAAACACAAATTTGTGGTGCAGTAGCTTTTGAATGAAAATTGAACAAAAACCTATTAGGAGTTTTGTTTTCACCTGAGCAGATAACGCCTCAATTAGTTGTATTTGTGGCATGCATATCTTTGGATAATTATTCTCATGGACTTTTGCCAGGAGGCATATTTCCTCTTTCCCAGCACTTTCTAGCAGGAGCTAAAATACTAGACAGGCACTCTTACAAGAAATTATATTAGGAAGCTTAATTAGTAGGAAATAAAATATTACACTGATATTAATCATTAAGTGGTTAGACTGCATAGAGACACTGACAATTACTTGGTCTATGTAACTCTTTTATCTAACCAGCAATTTCGGCCCCTTCATTCTGTTTCTGGTTTGTCAAAAGGATCTCTACAGACTGGCTTTGCTTCTAAGTTTCTAGAGATTCCTGTGTTTTGTTGGCTTCTGTTTTTGTAACAGGCACATGTGTCTTGATATTCATTGAGATGCAAAGCTGATTTCTTCCTGAATGCTATCATTAGCATCTGATATACATCAATATTTTGCAGCTATGAGGAAATCTTTTTGGATCAGCTCCAGCTAAGCACTGTATTTCCTCTTTGCTATAAGTGACTCAGATCTTGGTTCCTTCAATTCACAGACCATGCAGCCCTCATCCTTTCTATCCTATACTTCAACTGAAGTATACAATGCTGAGAGACTTTCTGATGTCACCTGCAGAAGGAGGGGGGTTTCTTTCACAGGTTAATACAAATTTCTCTCTGCATATCCCCAGGCCATTCATAGTCCTTTGTTTTGCTTTATATCACTAATTTGTGTTCCTTCAGCTTTCCATCAAGTCTTTTTTTCCCTTGGAGCACAAATTCCTTACCCACAAGAACTTAGGTTTTCCATGCATATTATAGACTATCAGGGTGTTCGTTAAATAAATCAGATGATTGGGATGACTGTTAATATTTTTCATGTATTTATATAATGAAAACATTTTGGATTTTTTTTTCTATTTCATAGGTGTTATGCACTATCTTCTCATTCACCCAAATCTGGAAAAAAATATCTAGAAGTTGCTACTATGTTGGCAAGAAACATGTTTTGCTGGCTCAAATGTGTATATGCTCCGTGTCACTGCAAAACAACAACTGTATTTCTTCCTTTAGATGCTAATTTTTTTTTGGTAAAGAGTACATTTCATTACTTATCTCTTCTTATCTCATTATCTCATCAAATTGATAAGTAATCCATTTTAACTTATATCAAATTCTTGCTTTCATATCATAATTAAGCAGATTTATCAACACATATCTCTATCAATGAAATGGTTATTATTAAGATAGAGTGAAACATAATTTTCCCCACTAAGACTTACTTTTAAAATTGTTCCATGTATGCGCTGCAATACTAAAATACATACATAACAATAAAAAAATCAAGAAGCTAATAGAATATTGAGTTGTTTACTCAATTATATTAGAAAATAGATACGAGGTTTATTTGACTATATAAAGGTTGCATTCTGAAAATAAGTTTATGAAACAGAATTATAGAAAGGAAACAGAAGAGGAAGGGAGTCAAGAAATACCAGTTTTTACCATTTCTCTACACTCATCATAGCTCTGATTTTGACTACTTTTTTCATGTTCTTGGGTCTATTTTCCCAAGTATCCATTTAGAAAGATAAATCTGGAAATGTCTCTGGGTGTTTTGGTGATTCTAATGAAGGAAATTCAAGAGTGTGTTAAATGTACTACTATATGTGGAAAATTCCTGAACAACAAAGGATTGCCCCCCACAAAATGCTAATAGCTCCCTAATAAGTAAACTGGGCTAACAATATCTAAGACTGATTCCAACGTCAAGATTCTGTAGTTGTTGTTATTATATTGAATCCTAATATAGTTCTAGAAGTGAATTTAGTGCTATGCGTAGTCAAGGTTAGAGATAGAATACAAGAAAAGAACTGCAAATTATCTTCTCAATAAAAAGACTGTAGACCAGTTGAAAAAAATCAGTCACACACAAAAAGAGAGAAAATACATTAAGACAGCATTTTCATTATAACAAAATACGTTAGAATTCTAAAATGATCCATATTTTAAGTCATAGAAAGTCTTTGTATTTTGAGACAATCACATATATAGTTAAAAGATGCTAAGATACATTGATACGATACACCTATCCCAAAACACCTCTCCTGGTGGGACCTCAGATGGGAGGAAACCTAAAGTGATATAAGCTGAAGCACCCAAACATATCAGGAAGCCTCTAGAAGTTAGAAAATGCAAGAGCGCAGATTCTCCCCTAAAGTATCTAGAAAGGAATGCAGCCCTGCTGACGCCTTGATTTTGGTCTCGTGGGATCAGTGTCAGACTTCTGATTACCAGAACTGTAAGATAATAAATTTGTGTTGTTTTAAACCACTGAGTTTTTGGTCATTTATTATGGAAGCAATAGAAAGCTAAAATAGAGGAGCAAAAAATAATATATATTATTATTTTCTGTACGCAAGAAGGTAGGCATCTTTGTTTAAACACAACTGTCACCATAACAGACTCTTAATCTCACAAAGGAACTGAGGGTTGCTGGGGTGTGGGGGATAGGGAAAGGGTGTTTGGGTTATGGACATTGGGGAGGGTAGGGAGGGTATGTGCTATGGTGAGTGCTGTGAAATGTGTAAGCCGGATGATTCACAGACCTGTACCCCTGGGGCAAATAATACATTATATGTTAATAAAAATAACTAAAAAAAACACAATTGTCTGTATTTTTCTTACGTAAATTTCTTATTTGTAATTTTCTTTTTAACTCAATTGATTTTGAGTTCTGTACATATTCTAGTTATTAATTTGCTTCTTATATACTTTGCCTTTTTTCTCATAGAATGTTTTTCTTTTTGATGTGTCTCATTATGCAGATGTTTATAATTAAAAATTATATATAACAGGGGCGCCTGGGTGGCTCAATGGGTTAAAGCCTCTGCCTTCAGCTCATGTCATGATCCCAGGGTCCTGGGATTGAGCCCCATGTTGGGCTCTCTGCTCAGCGGGGAACCTGCTTCCTCCTCTCTCTCTGCCTGCTTCTCTGCCTACTTGTGATTTCTGTCAAATAAATAAATAAAATCTTTTTAAAAATTATATATAATTAATATAATAAACATAAATAATATAAATATAATATATGATACTTAAATATATTGATCTTTGGTTTTATGGCTTCTGGATTTCATGTCTTATTTATTAGGAAAGACTTCTCACCACAAATTTACTAAAACAATCTTTAAAATTTTCTTGTAATTTATGTTATGATTAGTTATATAGTCTATTTATAATTTATTTATAAATTGCAACTATGAGGAAATCTTTTTGGATCAGCTTCAAATGTAAAGTATAAGGAAAGAGTGTAAATGTTTATCTTCAAATAAAGACCTAATTATCCCAACACTATGAAATATTTTTCCTTTGATACACACCACTTTTAACAAAACTGTATCACATATATAATTGTTTCCGATTTTTTCATTGTTTCATTGATCCATTTGTTTATTACTATGCCAACTATATATTGTTTCCATGGATTTAATTAGCAGAATTTATTTGTACAGTTTTATTGGCTGGAATGGCATGTTACTTACTATTTCTTCTACCCAAAATTTTCTTGGCTATTATCGCATACTTTATAATGGGTCACGCTTTTCTCTCGTTAGACTTATTATTGAGTATTTAACAATTTCTCTTGCTTCAACATTATTACAATTGCATATTCTATTTGGTTATTTCTAGTGTGTTGAAAAATGAAGCACGGCTTAAGCACCTGCCTAGACTCTGTAGGCAGACTGCCTGAATTCAGGTCCTTCCTCAGCCACTTATAATTTGTGTTATGTAGCCAGTATGCACCAAAGTTTCCTCATCCGTAAAATGGGATAAATAATAGAAACGACCTCATTAGTTTGCTATAAAGAATGGCTTTTGTCTATAGACTTAGAACACATCCTATATATGTCCAGTACTGTACAAATTTCTGCTAGTATTGTTATTTTGTAGTATGTTGCTCATTTACCTTCATATGGTTTATTGATATACAATTGTATAGTACATAAATACAGTTATCATTGTTTCTTTCCAATTGGCATGCCACTTATTACTTCTACTTTCTACTTATCTTTTTTTAAATTAACATATAATGCATTACTTGTTTCAGGGGGTAGAGACGTGTGATTCATCAGTCTTACACAATTCACAGCACTCACCATAGCACATACTCTCCCCAATGTCCACCACCCAGCCACCCCATCCCTCCCAACCACCTCCCATCCAGCAACCTTCAGTTTGTTTCCTGAGATTAAAAGTCTCTTATGGGGGCACCTGGGTGGCTCAGTGGGTTAAGCCTCTGCCTTTAGCTCAGGTCATGATCTCAGGGTCCTGGGATCGAGCCCCACGTCGGGCTCTCTGCTCAGCGGGGAGCCTGCTTCCCCCTCTCTCTGCAGGCCTCTCTGCCTAATCGTGATCTCTCTCTCTCTCTCTGTCAAATAAATAAATAAATAAATAAAATCTTTAAAAATAAAATAAAATAAAATAAAAGTCTCTTATGGTTTGTCTCCCTCTCTGGTTTCATCTTATTTCATTTTTTCCTCCCTTCCCCTATGATCCTCTATCTTGTTTCTCAAATTCCACATATTAGTGAGATCATATGATAACTGTCTTTCTCTAATTGACTTATTTCGCTTAGCATAGTACCCTCTAGTTCCATCCATGTCGTTGCAAATGGCAAGATTTCATTTTTGATGGCTGCATAGTATTCCATTGTGTGTGTGTGTGTGTGTGTGTGTGTGTGTGTGTGTGTGTGTGTATACCACATCTTTTTATCCATTCATTTTTTGATAGACATCTAGGCTCTTTCCATAGTTTGGCTATTGTGGACATTGCTGCTATAATAATTCGGTTGCACATGACCCTTCAGATCACTACATTTTTATCTTTAGGGTATATACCCAACTACTTGTCTGTCTTAACTATGGTTTTCACATTAAGAATGAATCCTAGCAGTGAGAACAACATTTTTACTTTCTTGATTTTAATGCTTAAGTTTTTACCAATAATAATGGTGTTCTTTTGTAGACATCTATAGATGCACTTTAAGAGATTTTGGGAATTTCTTTTAATCTTATTTTTCTAAGTTTTTTTTTTTATTGTGAATGGGAATCAAATTTCATAAAATGTTTTTGCATTGCCTTACTGAAGTAACCACTCTAATTCTGTAATAAAATTGATATATTCCCTTAAAACATGAGCTAAATCTCAACATATAATTTTGATGAGTATGTGGATAAGACAGGGCTAGAATTTTTTCTTCTAAATCTGAAAAGAAGAAGATTTTTCTTCTTAATCTATTATCTTCGGATTCTGTCTTACTATCATCAAATAATATAGCTTGAATGATTTATATTCCTTGAAATTTACGGAGATTCATTTAGATATAATACATCAAAACATTTTTGATTGATTCACATGATTTTGAAGATAATATGTATATGGAATGAGTAAATCTTAGCCAAGCAGAATTGACTACATGCTACTCTCAGGAATGTCTGAAGCCTGGTAATGCCTGTTGGCCAAATCTGTAGAACCTACTAACTAGAGATAAATGGTGTGGAAACCATGGGTGTTTTAGAAGTAGCACTGTTGATGGTGTCATGATTTGCACCTGCTTTCAGCAAAGCATGAAGCTATACCTACCTAGCATGTATAACCTGGTACTTAAGAAAAAAAGAATACATACTGTGGTAATTATTTGTTAATTACTTTAGTTAATTACTGAAAGGACTCATAGGACTCAAATACTTGATTCTCATGAAACATCTGCAAAATAGGCAACAGCAAGACATGGATATGCATTGAAAAGGTCTAGAAATTTCAAGAGCAAGCTACTTTATTCTCCCATCAGTAGGTCATTCAGGATGTGATTTGTCTCTAGGTCTTGAACCACCACTAGTATTTTTATGATTTTCATTATGCCTCAAAATTAGTCCTAAACTTAAGTTTTATAGATTCATTTGTCCAACAATATTTTTCTTTAATATTTTACTCTTCATTAGATTCAGCTTTTTCATCTTACAAACTGCATCTTGAAGTAAGTCTTTCAGAGATGTATTTATTTTGTCCTAGCAGAAACCTCTTATTTCTTCGGCATGGCTTTCTTGTCTTTTCTCTATTGCGCTTTATTCGTGATCTGCCCTGCAGCAGCCCACCTCCCCCCGCCATTAGTCTTCTGATGGTATTGGTGAAGTGATATTCTTTACTCTTATTTCTCTGAAGAACTAAGGCACTCTACTGTCTGATTTTCTGGAATTCCTTCAAGATGTATGGCTTTCTGATGACATTCTTTGTTCACCCCAGTAATATTTCTTTATTTATGATCTGTTTGTTGGAAATTTTGTTGGGATTTTAATTGGGAGATGAAGAAGAACATCAGTTTGTTGGCCTCCTTAATTAAATCACTCTTACTTAATTTTCACAACAAATTTGTGATAAGGTGTTTAGAATTGCCATTTTACAGATGAGGAAAAATGAGGTTCAGAGAATTTAAATAATTTGGGCAAAAAAGACACAGCTAGTCACTATAAATCTTGGGTTTGTAATCAAATATGTTAGTCTCAGAGTTGGCTTTTCCTTTGCTCCAAAGCAATGGCTTATGAGATTGGTATATGATCTAGGTGCTATTGCTCTTAGATGTAGTAGAGGTACTTATACGTGGCAGAGATGGGAGTTTTTGAAATTTATTTCTCAAGTTCATTCTAGTGATTTCTAAATGAATAAAAGTGATGTTTACTGGAAGCTCTGTATAAGAAACCATAAGTTAGTGTAAAGAACATGCATTGTAGAGTATAGTAGATTTGTTTTTAAATATTGGTTTCCAGTTGCAATGATTAACTGGGACCTCATGTATGTAATTATTATCTTTCAACTTCCTCATGTTTTAGTGTCTTCATTTATAAAATACATATAGTAGCATATATTTCAAGGACTTATGCAAGAATTGATTATGATGCATATTTAAGAAGCCAGAAGGTGAGACATATAATAGACACTAACCAAATGGTATCTTCTTTCTCATTCTACATATCGTATTTCATTTTGAGAATAGCCCAAGAGTTGGATATTATCATCTTTTTAGTATTGGTGAGGACTTTTAGGCTCAGAGAGGTGAAACATGACTTGCACTAAGCCATGTAGCTAATAAATGGTACAGTAAAATTGAGCAAGGAAGGCTGCAGGACACTACACTTTTTGTTTTCTCCAGTGATTTTTCTAATTCCCATTCTGAACTTGGTACCATGTGAACATTTCCTTTGATCTAAGCAGTCATTCCTGTTGGAATCCCCTGAGTTTATTTCTTCTCTTTGGTGTTTCAGGCCACTGGATTTAATTAAAGAGAACTGAGTTTCTCTTTGTTGGAAAACCTTCAGGAAAGGGACCTATTTTTAATGATTTGGAAAATGGAGAATTAAACAAATCTGAGCCTGTAGCTGAAATCATTAGCAAAGAGTTTTGGTAGTAGTTAGGGTTATGGGTAGAGAGAAATAAATCTCACACAGTAAGGCAAAATCATTGCAAAGGGGGAAAAAAATCTCTTATTCCATGTATATAAATAAAAATGACTGCATTTAATAGAAAGTTATCGAGATGGCTATATTTATCTTAACAGTGTAAAAGGCAGCCTGGATTTGGCTCTGCAATTAACAACTATACAAAAGGTTTTGGTATACAGGATTGTGTACCTGTGTGCTTGGCAATTATCACTGATATATTCAAGCTACACAAATGGATCTCTTTGCATTTTTGTGGTTGTAGTAATACAGGGGCCATAGCTTGTAGTTCGTATTCAGTTTTCACCCTGAAGAATGATGGAAGTTGTTGGAGAAGGGAACACTTTAATTGCCTAAATGAAAGAAGGACGTCTCACAAGTTGCTATTGAGGATATTGACATCCCATCATGCATCACTTTAAACTTCCCCTGAGCATATAGATGATGTTGTTTACTGCTCACCAAAATCTTTTAGGTAAGTATATCAAATGTCTCCTGTCCATTTACTAGATGAGATCTCTAAGGCACAGAGACCTTGGATGCCTCACCAGTGCTTTAATTACTGCTTAGTATTAGGGTTTGTGTTATAACACAAGTGTTCAGATTTCTAGTCTAACCCTCATTTTAACATATGTGAATTGGCTTGGCAAAGATAATTCTTTTCACTGTGGCATCCTATTAAAAGAAAGAATCTTGATACCAAAAAGAACCTCCTCAGAAGGTGATGCATTCTATCCCCGAGTTTGTGTGATAATCCACCCAAGCACCTTCCATAAAAAGAGTGTATGCCTTTTTATACCCTTTAATTTACAACCTCTGCCAAAATATCTCACTAAGCCTCTGAATAAATGTTTAGTTAAATTTGAATCATGTATCATGGACATAGTGTACTTTATAGACAGAATTTTTTCAATTTAGAAATTTAGGACTCTGAATTCTTTTCAGAATTGATGAACTAGAAATACCTTTGGAAATGCCCAGTTGATTTAAGGTTGGTCAGTCAGTGAATTTGAGCATATCTTGGTCATGAGGTTTAAGGGAATTACAGGTGCAACTTTAATTATATGTGCAAGGACACATATTCAACTGTAGAGGACATTAGGCTCGGATAGATATTTGCTTCACAAGAACTAATACATTTTGACAGAAGATCCCAGAAAGCACAATTCTATCAAGCACGTATTTAGAACATATATCACAAACTTAGTTTTGGAGAGAAACTTAGAGATTATCTCCTGTAAATACTTCATTTTACAGAGGTGGAAACTAAGGCACAGAGGGCAGAAGTAACTTATCCCAAGTCACCTACTTGTAAATGGATAGATTGTAAAGTTGAAGTTCAAGTTTCCCAATGACAGTTAACTTGATAGATTTAACAATATTTTTCATCATTATTTTATGCTTAGAAACTGACATACATAAGTGTCAAAGGATCTCAGATTCAACCATTTAGAGATACTTTCTCTTATATATCTAATAACATCACAAAAACCTTGTGCTTCTTCCATATATCTACTGGCATCACAAATATAAATAAAAACATACATACAGAATAGAGAACTTAACCTTTAACCCCCTTCATGACCTTGCACAAATACTGAAAATTTTAGGCCTCATTTTCTTTTCTTTTTTTTTTTAAGATTTTATTTATTTATTTGACAGAGAGAGAGAGATCACAAGTCGGCAGAGAGGCAGGCAGAGAGAGAGAGGGAGAAGCAGGCTCCCTGCTAAGCAGAGAGCCCGATATGGGGCTCAATCCCAGGACCCTGAGATCATGACTTGAGCCGAAGGCAGAGGCTTTAACCCACTGAGTCACCCAGGTGCCCCATAGGCCTCATTTTCAACTGTGAAATAATGGAGTTCAGTTAATTCTTTTAGATCTATGAACATAAATACCAGATGTAGCATTATAATGATTAAGTACACTGAAGACACAATAGAGTGAATCAATGTCCCCTCTGAAAACCAGAATCAGAGAATGTTTCATTTTGGTTTCTCTTGCCTGGAGGTGATGTTTTTTTCCCTTCCATTGCATTTAACTGTAGTTGATTTTCTTTCACAGATTTGAAATACATATGATGTCTATTAACATGTCAAGATTTGGTCTTTTTATTAATATAGTTACATACGGCATGAAAAGTCCAAATCTTTGTGTATTTCAGTTTGTAAGTTTTTTTTTTAATTGAACTAAGCAAGATAAATATGACATATATCAAAAAACCTGAGACCCACATTTGGACCTTCTGGCTGACCTGTGTGTCTACACAAATACATGTACCTCACAGAGGAACCACCAGTTTTAACAGCTTTACCTTCCATCTAGTTAGAACAGAATTACCTGCTAAAACAAAGTCACAAAAGATTAGCAGGGTACCTACAAAGCAAGACTTAGTGAAATCCCTGTCCACATTTTTCTATGATTCTATGATTTAACAATTAACAATTTAATTAACAATTAAATTTAATATAACAATTAAATAATTTAATTAACAATTAAATTAACTATTAATTTAATAATTAACTATTAATAATAGTTAATTAACAAATTAACTATTAATAATAGTTAATTAACAAATTAACTATTATTTAATAATTAACAATTATTATGGTTAAATAATAATCATTAGAATAGAAAAATAATACCAATTTGAAGGAAAAAATATTAGCAATGATTTGGTACCAATTTTGTACAAATCAGTGTTTATAAAAAAATAACCAAAACCTTCTTTCAGAAACGTTTGTGATTTTTTTTGTGTTTTTGCTTGTTTGTTTGTTTTTTTGTTGGTTTTTTGTTTGTTTGTTTTGTTTTTAACATGTATTAAGCTTGTTCCTGGAGGCTCTGGTTAACAGCACTGGGGCAGAGTTTAAAGCTAACAGCCTGGACTATAGAACATTAGTCACCCAATAAAACCTTAATATAATTTCTTTCTGAAGAGAAGCACTTCTTCATTTACTATTGAAATAAACAACACATTCAAAAGATTACTCATTCTTTTGTTAACTTCAGCCCAGTGTTCTTACATGTTCACACTGAAAAGTTCCATGAAGTTTATTTCAAGCAACAGGGGTCTGAGAAAGCTGATTTCACTTATAGTTTGAGGTTTCTTCCCCTCTCTTTAAATATTTATACTGCCAATAAACAAACACAGATGTTTAAAAAGAGGGGGAAAAAAACTAAGTAAAAACCTTGCCCTGTGAAAACAGGCATATGTTAAGGGTTTTCGGTATGGTTTGAATTGGGATATACTAGAAATGATGCAATTATTTGATAGTTTTTGCATAACAAATGCAAAAATTCGCTGGCCTATGTAAACAATGAAGTTTTTACAAGTCTTTTAACCTATATTACAAATAGATCAGTGATCAAGTTTAGATAGATGTGGCAGAACTATCTAAAAGCTGAAAATATCTGGTATGATCAAATAGCAAAGAGCATCAATCAAATACAGGCAACTGATTAAAAACAATAAGTAGATTGCTAAATCATCAGTTAATATATCAACAGGGGAAGACCAATTAGGAAATTCATCAGTGACATTTTATTTTCAAGTTATTATTGAAAGCTCATTGTTTCTGTAATCTATAAAGAACCCTTTAGCCTTGGAGTTGAACCATAAACAAAAAGCAGAGGAGTCTATGCATTATTTCTTTCTCCTGTATGTGTTAAGCCAGATTTGGTCTTGACTAAGAATATTGTGACATAAGTAAAGGTGCTCTTACTAACTTTCATAAGCTAAGTTTCCTTAGCAATAAACTGGAATACAAAATACATTCCATTTAGTAAGTACTACACAAAATGGAGAATCTGTCTTTATATCTCTCTGTGGGGCATTCCAGTGTTGTGATTGTTGCAATGGGGGAGAAGGAGCAAGCTCCTCTTTAACTTTGAAAGGATCTTCACAGTTAATGCTTCACAGGGACCCAAGGAATGGAGGTGGGAACAAATTCCTCTATCTTTCAAAATGACTTTTTGTCTGCTTTTGCTTTTTTTTATGTCCTGTTGAAAAGCTTGTGATTTGAGAGAAAACAGAAAATGATGGCTGAAATCAGAGACAGAATGAAAAAAGGGGAAAATAAGCTGATGAAATCAGAGGAGATTAAAATAATTCTTATTAAAAATATCACATTGAGTGGCTAGGAATTTTTGTGGCACCCATGATATATGATGGGAAATGCTTGTAAGAATGAATGTGAATATTCGAAGCTTCATTCTGGTATTTACAAGAAAAGTATTTCCAATATAGACTGATTGATTTCAGTGCCAAAACTAGTGAAATAGAATAAAAAACCTATCTTTTGATGAGAGAATTCAAATAAAAATCTTAATTAAAAATGGGCTATATAGACATGAATAGTATTTATTTCAATCATTCACCCATTCACTCAGTCAAAATATATTTGTTATGTATTCCATGCCAGGTGATCTTCAGGTGAGCATAAAGCACATACAAAAATAAGTGAAGCATACCTACTAGGATGGCTGAAATTAAAAAGATGAACAATAATAAGTGTTGGCAAGATATAGAAATTAGAACCTTTGGGGCGCCTGGGTGGCTCAGTGGTTAAAGCCTCTGCCTTCAGCTCAGGTCATGATCTCAGGGTCCTGGGATCGAGTTCCGCATCGGGCTCTCTGCTCAGCAGGGAGCCTGCCTCCTCCTCCTGTCTCTCTCTGCCTGCCTCTCTGCCTACTTGTGATCTGTCTGTCAAATAAATAATAAATAAATAAATGAATAAATAAATAAATAAAAGAAATTGGAACCCTCATTCATTGCTGATAGGGATGTAAAATGATGTAATCATTTTGGAAAACAGTTTGTTAGTTCCTCAAAAGTTAAAGAGAGTTACCAAGTAAACCAGCAATTCCACTCCTGAGTATAAATACAGGAAAACTGAAAACAAATGCCCATGCAACAATGTATACATAAATGTTCACAGCAACATTATTCACAATAGCCTCAAACTGGAAACAACCCAAATGGTCACCGACTGATGAATAGATGGTCAAAAGTGGTACATCCATACATTGGAATATTATTCAGCCATATAAAAGATAAAGTACGAATTCATGTTACAAGTCATTGAACCTTAAAAACATTTTGCTAAGTGAAAGAAACCAGACACAAAAGGCCACCTATTTTATGATTCCATTTACATGAAATGTCCAGAGTAGGGAAAGCCAAAGAGATGGAAGGTAGAAAATGGTGGTTGACAAGATCTATGGGTGGAGGCAGAAGGGAGAATGACCATGCATGATTTCCAGGTTTTATAGCTACATTCAGTGGGATAAATGGGGTAGACTATGATTACTTCATCCTAACTAAAACTGTAAACATATTCTTTTTTCAATTCAATAAAGTTTTTGTTTCCCACACTCAATTGAAACTGTTCCTGTTGAAGTCATCAGTATTCACCATGGTGCTAAATCCAGTGTTTAATCTCTGTCTTCATAGGTGATGACATTTAAGCCTTTGATCAAAGCTTGCCTTCTCAGTGAGGTCAATTCTAACAATTTAAAGCCACAAACTTCCCCCACAGAACTCAACTTTTCTTTGTTCCTCTCTACATTTTTTAAGTTCTATTACCTTTTCAATTTCAGACAATTTAGTAAGTTATTTTATTCGTTTTTCCTTCATCACTCTAGAATACACACAAAGTCAGTGATATTTATTTTATTCACTTTTGTATTCCAAGTGCCTAAAAGAGTGTTGAACTTATAAAAACCCAATTTGCTGAATAAATTAATGAGTTTTAGGAAACTTCTCTCAAATATTTATTTGAAAATTTCTCTCCTTTTTCTGTATGTTTCTTAGAAAAGAGTTTATATAGTAGACTTGCGATCCTTAGAAAGTCCTTTTTACAAGATAAGCTGTTGGCTGGCATCTGGGAACTTGGATTTTAGAAGGACTCCCACTATTCGCAGAACTGACATGGGTGGCATTTCCCACATGATGTTACAACACATTGATGGAAGAATTAAGTACATCCTATATTATCCCACTGGGAAAATACTCTCTGAAATTTGCACCTCCTTCCTCTGGTCTTCAACCCATGAACTTTGCCCCTTTGCTGATTTTGTTTTGTATCCTTTAGCTGTAATAATTTCTAGCCACAAATATAACTATATGTTGAGTTCTGTGAGTTATCCTAGTGAATCAATGAAACTGGAAATGGTCTTGGGGAACTGTAAAACACATGCTTGTATACACACTCATATACATACATATGTGAATAAATACACACATATATATTCAATTTTGGCATCACTGATTAGAGCCTTCTTGCATTATCTTCATGTTTTCTGTTTATTGTACCCTCTATTATTTATATGGGAAATTTTCCTCAAGTAGCCAGAGATAGTTGATTACCTATCAATATTTAAAGGTGATGCATATAAATTGGCAGTTCTGTATATACCAAAAGGAGTTGTTGCTTAAGAATTATCAGCAGAGGGGTGCCTGGGTGGCTCAGTCAGTTGGGTGACCAATTCTTTTTTTTTTTTTTTTTTGGAACTTTTTTTTTTAAGATTTTATTTATTTATTTGACAGAGATCACAAGTAGGCAGACAGGCAGACAGAGAGAGAGAGAGAGGAGGAAGCAGGCTCTCTGCTGAGCAGAGAACCCGATGCGGGGCTCTATCCCAGGACCCTGGGATCATGACCTGAGCCGAAGGCAGGGGCTTTAACCCACTGAGCCACCCAGGTGCCCCAATGGGTGACCAATTCTTGATCTGGGCTCAGGTCATCATCTCAGGGCTGTGGGGATCAAGACCTGTGTAGGCCTCCGGACTCAGCAGGGAATCTACTTCTCTCTCTCTCTCCCTTACCCAGCTCATGTACTTGCTCTCTCTCTCTTTAAAAAAAAAAAAAAGTCAGCAGAAAAAAATTTATCAACAGATGAACTGACAATTATGAAGATATATGAATATCAAAATTCAGAAAACGTTTTTTTCTAGCAGTGCTCCATTTCCACTGAGAAAAATTCTCAGGTTATCTTTCCCAGAACGTAGACGTTTTCCTATTGTTGTTTTCCATGTTTGTAGTGGTGATAGTAATGATGGAGTAGTTTATCTATATAACCATCCACCTCCATTTTTTATCTCTCTGTCTTACTCCAGACCTCTACTTCAGCCTTAAGATCTCAGCCTCCTCTAGTGGTATATCTTGCTCTGCCTAAACACAAGGGCTATGGGTCCCTCAGCCCCATTCCATCACTTATCACCTTCTACCTGCTTTTCCAAAATACTGCTGACATGTTTTGTCAGCTTGACCCCTCCTCTGTTTTATTTTTGTGAATTTATATATTTTTAATATTTTATTACTATTTTAATAGGATCTTGGGATGAAGAGAAGATAGAAACCCATGTAAAGCCCAGTTATAAACATTTTATTAATTAGTTTATAAAATGTTCTGTAGAAATAATCCCTGAGCAGACTCTTAGGCTGCCCACATGGTGTGATCTCAGCAATCATGACAAGATTGTTTCTTTCCCCCCAATGTCCTGTTTACCTGCTTATTCACACATGAAATCCTTGTTCCTTAAACAAGGACTTTAATTCCACAAATACAGACAATATTAAAGAAAGATATTTTGATGTCTGTAAAATGTTGGTGTAATCCAAACTTACATATGAAATACAGCTTTCAAATCTTACTGAGAGTAAATTTTGAATAGGGAAAGTAAAACATAGTATCAGGACTCCCGACCTGAGTCCTAAGCCAAATTCCTATTTGAAAACCAAAATAGACATAAAATACATAATACAAGATGTTGAGGTATTAAAATCAACTCACTTCTGATAAGGTTATATAAAACACAATGTAAGCCAGACTGAGAAACAGGCTTAAAAATATAATCTTAGCATTACCACACAGGCTTCAGTGGCTTTTGCTATGCTAGAGAGGATTACACTAATGATACTTAATTCCTCACCAGCTCTAAAATCCTATAATACTTTAGAAATGTTTAAACTGGAATAATGAATATGCTTGTTGACCTATACTTAGTATTATTATTGATGTTTAAGTATTATTACTTATTATTATTATTATTATAATTATATTTTTAGTATGTTGAACATAGATTATTCTTTCAGATTTTCTTTAGTTGTCCCTTAGTTAATGTCTCTTCAGTTTAAGGGATTAATTTAAGAGGGCCATGTCTCTCCAAGAGTTTTTGAGATATTTATTCTAATCAGAACAGGTTTTTTTTTTTATTCTTGTCCTTTCTTGCTTCTAATGGATGCTGTGTTGATGTACTCTCCCAGGTACCATAAGCGGAATAGACATTCCTTGAGACTGCTTTCATTCTGACCATAGTTTTTCATTTCTGCTCTCCGCTGGTGGCAATGTGTGGATAGCAGAGGTACATAGTTTACAATTCCAGCATGTTCTTGGTAAGACTTGCATTTGAGAGTGTCATCAACAAAGTAACAACCTTTGCGGGAGTCATTAGAAGTCAGTGTTCATGGTGGCTCAATAAATGATACAGCATAATGACTAATGGGGTAGCCAGCATTAAATAACTGATAAAAGGGAAATTCAGAGGCAACAGTAATCAGACAGGTATGGCATTTTGAGTAGAAACAGTGTTGCTAACTCTTCATTGCAGTGAAGGATATAAAATTAGCTATTATCAGTTCGTTTGACAATTAGTAACTCAAAAAGATAGTTCTCAAATCTGAATAGAAAAAGATGGTTTCTGGACACGATGAAGAATCTTCACTGACTGAACAATAAACAAAAACGTGTCTTTTTTTTTTTCATTTTTCTAAATCTTCATCAATAAATCACTATACCTTTCATGGGTCCATGAATTTCATAATTCCTTTTAAATTAAATTATTTATATACATAAGAGAATCACACAAAAAATATTTGCTGAGGACCCCACACAACTATGAGTAGCCCAGACTGTGAGAACTAGGTCATATATTTTATCAGATGGCTTGTATGAAAGAAGGCACTGAGCAATGAAATGAAGTTTCCAATATTTATCATATTTGACAAGTACATTTCTAGACAAAGGGTTAAACATGTCATTTAAAAGACAGATAAACAAAGATATTGATATATATTTAAATATTCTTTTTTTCTAAATTACATTACCTTATTATTTTCTTTACAAATATGTGTTAATATGAAATTAAGATAATTTCTGAAATTTCTAAAATTCAGTACAAAATTTAGATTAGTTTCTTGTCTTTATAATGCTATAGAACCAGTTTGAATTAACAATTTTGTTTAATTTTTGCTCCTACAATCTACAGGATAAATTATAATTTATTACAGAGCATGAAATATCCATATTTCATATGCTGGTATTGGATGTCTTCATATAGTACTTTTAAAGTATTACATTTTCAAATAGAAAAAAAAACAAGTTTTAGAAAAACTTGTAGTTTGAAATAACTTACATATAGTTTAAAATTATAGAAAATAAGAGAATATTTTGTGTAGGACTACAAGTATATGTGATGAATGAAAGTAAATGCATGATAATAATAAATGCCATATTAAGGATTGAGGCTCTGGTGGAAAGAGAGAAGTGCGTGAGACTGAGAATTACTCTAGAGGAGGCTTCAATGGATATTTTAGTGTTTTATTGATAAGTATGTACATGTTTATTTTCTTAATCATTTATTTTCTTACTCATTTAAACTTTTTAAAAACTATTTTGTGATAACCTTTAAAAAAATTAAGAACCTCCATCATTTCTTACTGTCATTAAAACTGTTATTTTAAATTACATTATTCTATATTTTCTCTTAAAATTTTGAGTTTTAGGGGTGCCTGTGTGGCTCAGTGGGTTAAGTGTCTGTTGGTTTCAGCTTAGGTCATGACCTCAAGGTTGTGAGACTGAGCTCTGCATCAGGCTCTGCACTCAGCAAGGAGTCTGCTTGAGATTCTCTCTTCCTCTCCCTCTCCCCCTCCCCTTGCTCTCTCTCTGTTTCCCTCTCTCTTAAAAAAAAATTGTTGACTTTTACCTTCATAATTTTTGGTTATGATACATATCCAAGAATTCACGGTATTAGAGAACCAATTTTATTATTTTTTATATGTGCAACCATTAGCTCCAACATTGCTTATTGACTAGTCCATTCTATTTTCAATAATTTTTAAAGTCACCTTTGTCATATATCAAGTTTTTATATTTGGATGCTTCTCCTTGGAACCTCTATTCTCTTCCATTGCTACATTTGCTTGTTGTTCCTAAGGGAGAACACAGTCTTAATTATTCTAGTTTTATCTCCTTTTTATATATGACAGCATATTAAGACAACTTATTTTTTAATGAATATTAATTACAATTTTATTTTTCCACGTCAGTTTTAGTGTCAACTGTCTGATTTTCAAGGAAGGGTGAATTTGTATTAGAATCACATTGAATTCTAGTATCATTAGTATATTGAACCCTCTCATCAACACTCACTGTGTTCCCATCTATTAAGATCGTTTTTAGCAATCTTTAATAATGTTTTGTTAGACTTACAGATGTTTCAATGGATCCTTTCCTAGCTACTCATAAGCCATCATTGTTGTAATCATTCTTCTTATGTGTTGTACATTCTACAGCTCACACCTTTTCCCCTCTCATTAGTCATATGCCCACCTTCCTGTTTCTTTAACTTTCTCAATTCCTATGTTTTTCCTTAATTTTGAAATGATTTCTTTCTTTCTGCTTCACCTGGATGACTCATACAATTCTTTAAGATGCAACTGAAGCATTTGTTTCTCAGAGAGACCTCTGCTAATACTCCACTGTAGTTAGACCCTTCTATTAGATGGACATGTATAGTACTTATACATTATCCTCTTGACTCTTACAGTAATTATCAATATAACAATACTTGTATCATTTAAAATTTTAATCCATCAGACTGTATGTTTTTAACAGTAGGGAATGTATCTGTCTTCTTTTGCTTTGTTTCACTAGTACCTAGTACAGTGCTTAAGGCCTAATAATCACTCAATATTTATTGAGTGGATATGCTGATTTTGTCTCTCTGGTTGATTATCATCCTCACCATTCTAATCCTTGTGAAAAGTGCACTAAAAGGAGGAAGGGAGGGTGAGAGGGGGAAGGAAGGGGAAGACAGAGAAAAAAGAAAGAAAAGACGGAGGGAAAGAGATATTAAGATTTTTTTGTATGTGTGCTATCGGGAAAACATTGGACCAAGAACCACAGGCTCTGGAAGGTGCTAGGTCTGCAGTCAACAAACTTTTTGCCAGGGTTGAGGGCAGGCGTGAATTCTGTCTGGTTCTCTAAGTGATTGGGATTGCCTCCAGGACCTTGGTCAGTAGGACCAGCAATAGTTCAAGAGTCCCCTGTGAGGTCTGTAGAAAATAACCTGTTACTAGGTGTGCAGTTGGGTGTGGCTTCCTCTTGGTCCCTAGCAGGCAGGATTTGCCTGAGACTAGGGTTGGGGGGCTAGAAAGGTCACAGGCCTCCTTCAGGATTGGCAATCGGGCCAGTAGCAGTAGACCTGACTCTGGTCGCACAGCTGGACTGACATGTCTCCCTTCATGTCCCTGTGTGAACAGGACTATTCCCAGCCTGTGACAGAAAGGGATTGGGGTTGAACTATAGGACTATTTCAGGATCAGGATTCAGATCTGGGTCAGAGGGCCTGTCTCAGGACATGGACAGGTGTGTCTCCCAGTGAGTCCCCGGGTGGGCAGGAGTGTCCTGGCCCCTGGCTGGGAAGGCCTTGGGGCTGAGTTTCAGAACGTTTCAAGATCTGCAGTAAGACTAAGGTGATAGGGACTGTGTGAGGGACAGCTGGGCATGTCTCTTGACAGGTTGCCAAATGGATGAAATGGATGGTTAGGAGGGGTTGGAATCACATCAGGACCTTCAATCAGGTCCAGGAGGTCCAAGGTCAGCAGGTCTGTCACTGGAGGGCTAGGTGGGTATAACTTCTGCCAGGTCCCTTGAAGAATGGTGCTGGCAGCAAGACCAAGGACACATGGGACTGTAGCTGACTCTATACAGAGACTGGGCTGTTTTCAAGTCTGTAGCTAGGGCTAGGGTTAGAATTTTGCCACCTAGGCATGGGCCTGCCTTCTCAAAATGTACCTTCTTGGTCTTGGGCTTCTCCAAGTTTTCACAATCTCTGCCTGGATCCCAGACTTCCCACAAACACACATTCTTTCATGGATGGCTACCAAACGATTGTTGTTGAAGGAGGGATATAAACACTGGATCTCCTTTTCTACCATCTTGTTACCTATTTAAATCTCTAATTTCTCTCAGCAATGTATTTTATAGGTCTTGTACATCTTTTTTTATATTTTATATATTTTTTATATTTATATTTTTATATATTTTATATTTTATATTTATATTTATATTTTTTTATATTTTATGTTTTGCTATTGTGCAGAATAATTTTTTTCAAAATTTCAATTTGTAAATGTTTATTGCTAGTATATAGTATTACAATTATTTTTTAAATCTATTTGCTATCCTAAAATCTTTCTAAAAACACATTATTTCTAGTATCTTTCTTACAGATTTCATCAGCTTCTCCATATAGGCAATCAAGTTGTATGCCAATAAAGACAGTTTTACTTTTTTCTTTACAATCAGGATGGCTTTTATTTCCTTATTTTGGTTTATTGCCTATCTAGAACCTCCAGTACATCTTTCAGAATCCTGAATTTTAGGGGAAAGGCATTTGGTTTTTAACTATTAAAAATCACATTGGATATAAGTTTTTATACATCAAGTAAAGAAGTTCCTTTTTTTTCCTAGTTTGCCGAGAGTTTTTATAATAATGTTTCCTTCTGGAATACAGGGCAGTCATACCACCCATTATCAGAGAATATGGTTCCTTAAACTCAATGACTTTGGTAACACAATCCACTGTAGGTATCATCTGGCCTCCTTTGTGTCAATCTGTGAGAATCAAGTCTTGGCAAATTGACTCCAAAATGCAGTTATTTTCACTCAATTATTGCCATGAATAATAAATAAATTTACCTTCATCTCTGGCCCAAATGTCTTATGTTTCTATAAACACCCATGATAGACACTGTAGCAGACTAACTCGCTGGCTTTCAAGCTAGGTAAAATCTGAGACTCTTCAGGGTTCTTTATAGTACCAAGTTCTATTGGTCTAGGAAAGAGGTCTCAGAAAAAGAAATAATTCTATGATCAGCATGACAAAAAGGATCAAGAAATAATTCTATGATCAGCATGACTCATCCTTTCTCCTAGTACTCCCATCACTTAAATTTGACAACAAACATAAGTAAATAAACAAATCACTTGTTAAAGGGGAAAAAAAAAAGACAGCCACAATCTATCAATTTTTTGATCGATGAATGACAATCTCTTATGTGAATAGTCTACACATTAATGTTCATTATGATCATAAGGTCTAATGCTTCTGAATGTAAACATTATCTTCCAAGTGTACTAGCCCAAGCCTATAGCCTAATACCAAGGAAGGTCTGAGAGTTTCAAAGAAATACTTTTTTAATGCTATGGTGAAATATAGTAAATATGGATGGTTTTACTCCATTTTTTATCAAATATTACGTGCTAATTTCTTTGCAAGTATTAACTAATTTGATTCTCATAATAACCCTATGAATGCTGGTACCACTTTCACAGCATTGCACTTAAATTGTCCTGCAACCTTTTCCTGGAATTTTAAGGTCTTGTTGAAAATCATGTAGTGAGAAGAAATAGATATCTTTTTGCTTGCTTGTTTGCTTTTTGTTGTTGTTGTTTTAAATCTGGCACTAGAAGCTTCAATATGGCTTCCAGAAAATGGTATTCATGTTTTATCAATAATTAGTATTCTAAAGAAAGGTACTCAACCTCTTCTGTACACATTCCACATGCCAAGTGGTATGCTACACAAACATCACAGCTACACAGACATATGCAGACTATATACACAAAGTCGAATCATTCACATGCCCACACACACAAACACATGCACTGAGATTTCTTGGCAGTTTCTCTGGATTGTATTTCTACATAACAGGTCTATGGTTTCCAAGAGTGATGAGATAAGAAAATGCTGAACAGGATCTATTTTCCATTCATTACAGAACAAAGATATAGGCAGGCACAAACTATTAGAAATATTGGTTCAATGTATGAATGTACTTGCTTAAAGACAAATCAGTGACAACACAGTTCTAATTACTATTGTATCTCTGAGTACTTATGGTAGAACCATCATACATTCCAAAGTTTTGAACTATTGAGAAAGTTAAGGCTATATGGACAGCTGAAGTCCATTAAGTGTCACTGATAAGTACTTTTAATTAATTATGCCTAACTTGACATTTCTATTCTCCACTTTTGGTAAAACTGTCCTCACTGAAGATTCTAACAAAGCAAAGAGCAATCAACTGTTAGTCTTGAGCATAAATAAATCAGCTGATGTTTTCTTTATTTTTTTTTAATCTCAATGAACACCATATTTGACATGTGAGGATGATGTGAAGATCATAAGTCATGAAGTCAAACAAACAGACTGAATAATATTATCTTCTGAGTGCCATGTTGTACCCTCTTTATCTCATAAGTTTGTTGAAAAACATGCAATACAGTATTTAGAGTGCTATAGAATTCCTGAGATATAATAAATATTTCTTATACTCATCCTTTCTCCTAGTACTCCCATCACTTAAATTTGACAACAAACATAAGTAAATAAACAAATCACTTGTTAAAGGAAAAAAAAAAGAGCCACAATCTATCAATTTTTTGATCGATGAATGACAATCTCTAAATCCTTCCCAGAAATTTATTCAGACTATTATCTTTTGTATTTAAAGATAGTGCTCTTTCATCTTAATTTTGGTTTACATGGCTGAAGAGCCTAACACTGTATCCAGTAAATTACAGCATGTTTATATTCCATTTTTTTACATTATTTTTGTTTTTGTTTTTCTTAACTGATTTGTTTGGGCAGGAAATGGGGCCCTTCAAAGGAGCACACATTTTTTTTGCAGCAATGAATGACTAAATGATGGAGTAATGACTATAACAATGAGAATGAAATTGGGCTGGGGACTTCTCTTTATAAGTTTTTCCTTTCTCGATTCAGGCAACTTTTCTCTTTCATCCCTTTTTCCCTTCTCTTGAGAACAGAAATGTGGTATTTTGTTGACCATGTGTATCACATATAACAATGATACCATGAGGTTAAGGAACATAGTAACAGTCTAAGCACGGCATATGATAAAGCAGAATGATAGAAAAAGACTGAATCCCTTGTGGCATCATTGAGATGCACGCGATGAATAGTCTACACATTAACCTCTTATGTGAGACAAATAAATTCCTTTTGTTGATTAGTCAGATTTTCTGTTATTTCAACCAAAAACATCCCTAAGTGATAAATTTCCATACTCAGTACATATCAACAAGTCCTTTGCCCAAGGAACGAATTTAAAATGCCACCTAGATTTGTATGCATTTTCTAAAATCAGAGACTTAGTGACAACGACAAAATCCTTAAAACTTGGCCAAAGAAAAAGTCCTATTTTTGCACGGATTTACACATGAGGTAAAGACTAAAACAGTAAAAGAGTCTAAGTATTTAGTCTCTATAGTATACATTCTGTAAAATGGTTGGGAAGAATTCTCTTCTGTAGGATATCTGAGGTCTTTATAGAACTTTAGATCTGACACAAAATATTTAGCATCAACCAAGGTGTGATGAAATGGGACCAAGGTAGTTTTGCCTCCTTGAACCAAGTACTCCAGAGATGTATTCATATGAACCTGGCCTTCGTTTCTTAAATGTTTTATAATGTATACTTCCTTATTCCTTAACTCAATAAATATTTCCTTATGGGCATAGCTTATTTTGCTTCACTCTTATGGTTTCACTTGACGGTTTTCATAAAAGCACATTCAAAATGTATGTTGTTTTTTCTCTACATCCCTATGTTATTCTCATGTATGGATGTCATATCCCAGTGCTCTCCTATAGATTGATTCTTACCTCTCTTCGCTAATTTCAGGTATAAACGAACTGACATGTAGCCTACTTTTACCATTTTTTAATAACATCTAAGTCATGTTTTATTGTGTTAATAGGTTATTTATGGTTTTATTGCAAGTGTCTTTAATATTTTATATTTAAGATTTCTGGCATATTTTAATATTTTACACTTTCAGCTCTAAACTTCCATCATGCCATCCATGTTCTTTATCTCATCCTTTTCAAAGATCATATAGCATGTTACAGTTCCAAGAAAGCTTAGTAATCATGGGTTACAATTTTCCAATTTTAGAGCTAATAGTAACTTTTTAAAAAGTTGAAAGAATTAAATGGAGTTAACTCTGTAGGGATAGAAATGAAACCATAGATAATTGATAGACAATTCTTATCCTCAATAATGTAAATTAATTTTGTTCAGTAGAGATAAAATTGCTTTTTATCCTAAAGAAAAGATAATTCCAAACATTACATTTTATTGCCCTATGAGATATTAATTAGTCCACTTCTATTAGCAAATTCATTTCATCATTATGGAATATATATATATATATATATATATATATATATATTTCTTCAAATTCACCTTTAACATTTACTGAGTTCCTCATTAAATTATTGAACTAAATAAAATTATTAGCAACTGATATTATATTTTCATGAGCCATGTTTTTAACTTTTTGAAAAATTACACTTTAGTGGTACTAATTCCATTGTGTAAGTGATGCATTGTGATTTTGAATGCTAAAATAGTTGTCCAACTTGATTACTTGACTACTAGCAAATCAGACTAAAGTCTAGTTCTTTCTTCTTCTCTACTAAAACATAATTAATAATATATCTTAAAATTTCAGCTTATATATCTGACTTTTCTCTCTCCCTACAATTCTGTTTTTGTATTTGAGTATCTGTATATATCCACTTGTCTTACCCACATTAATAAATACACATACACACACACACACACAACACATGCATAGTCCAAAAAAAGAAGTAATATGAAGACAATGGAACATGGCCAAAATATTTTATTTCATCAGATTTCCTTATTATTTTTATTTTCACCAATAATAAAATGAGAAGCTACTAAACAAACAGGGAAGGCCACATGTTGTTAATTTTGTTTTTTCTAGTTACTTAATTGCTACAACCATTGTAAACAGTAGCCATATATGTATGAAGGGAGGTTTTCTGTTTTCTTTTGTTTTGTTTTATTGTGATACCTATGTGCACAGGGTTACCATATTTGCAACCTCTGGCCGTTTGTTTTTCTTGTAACTGTTTATGTATAATGTTTCTCTTCTGGAGAGGAAAATGTTTCTATTTAAAACAATGGTGGTGGTGTCAAAGAAACAGGGGATTTGTTTCTAAAATACCATGTTTTCTCTTTTAAAAAGAAAGGAAAATTAAGGGAGAAAGGGGTATCTGGTTTAAGAATAGCACATGGACAGAAGATGTGTCTAATTAGATCTACTGTTTCTCTGTCAAAGACTGAGAACTCTGCAGAAAAATAAACAATGCATTTTACTCCCTGGGCAGAAATAGTCTGTCAAGTTTATTTTCCTCTTTGAATAGTATGGTGAGTAGGAGAAGAAGAGAGAGAAGCATGGTTTTAAAGGAATTTCAAAACTATTCTCTATGATTTTTTTTTTCAAAGAACAGCATATGCATTAAATAGGCCATCAGGTTTTGCACGGCAGTGCTCCAAACCAGTCTAATATCTTCTTGTAATGTTCCTTTTGTCAACCATCCTCAGCTAATGAGGGCCTTAATTCAAACCAGTGTTTCCAAACTGCTATGGGAAACCTTCACCAGGTATTAGCAGTTACTAGGTGGGAAGGGAGTGGGGAGTGGCTGAGTTGTTTACACTTAAATATGCTTGTGGAACCCTGTACTAAATAAAGTTAAATGGGTTTCTTTTTTTTTTTTTTTTGCAGAATATTTAAGAGGCTTTTTCATCCTAATGTAACTATTTATTTTAGCTTTTTTATATTAATTTAGCTTATTGAGATTGTGTTTGATGGAGGGTTGGTAAGTACCCCTTAGCCTTCTGAAGTCTGAAAAGGGTGGATCTGGAACAAAGATCATCCTTAACACAAAATTGGAAGCTCTGTGATGGAAATACCATGCCTTTTTTGTTCTTTGCCTATGCCCATTGGCAAGGACAGCAGACATTCAATATATATTTTGCTAATATGTGTCATCTCCTTTATAACCAACCCTATTAATCATGAGCCTTCTACCTTAAAAAAAGTCATTTAATATCCTTTCTGTCTAGTAAAAAGTTGTTTTGAGGATCAAATTACATCATGGAAATGAAACATCTTTAACAACTGTAAACATTATTCAAATATAGAATAATGGGATGCTGCAACTGGTCACTGAGGATTATCTGGTTCAAATAATTCATGTACCAGTTGAGAAAATTGAAGTTACTTGAACAAGGTCACACAACTCATCGTTGTCAAACTATAGCTGGAACACATGTCTCATAATTTCTAGCTCAATGCATCTGACATCATGATTATTATTTCTACTTGGTGTGAGTTTTAGCACATTTATTAGGTAATAAATTTAGGGGGAGGAATAAATCATATTTACTAGCAGGATGTTTGAGACCAAATGGGAGAAAATAACTTAATAATTGTCAGATACAATAGTGTGTCTATATTAAAGCTGTGCATGGTAATAAAAACTAACAGACAGATAAAAATACAAAAAAAAAAAAAGATAACCCTTAAAAGGGTCTCTTAGCACAGATATTTTTATAGTTTTGAACTCACAGTCTTATGTCCTGAGCCCAGAACATTTATGAAGAATTATGTAAAGCAGTAGATTAACTTGGCTTAAATGCCAAAGAGATGAAGATTTGGACTGACAGTGTTTATGATGTCCATAGTTTTCTCTCTTGCTCTCTTTCTCTTAACATAATTGACTTTGACTGGGCAAATCATGTTGTTTTCATTGTAATGTCATTGCAATTTATGATTCCATAAGGCACATGAATAGATTTTTTATTTCATTTGCTTTGCATTTCATTTTAATGCCACCCAAGAAAATTACCTACACAACTATGCATGCTACCTTTTATTAGCTTCACCATGTTTCCATTTTCATATTTTTGATCACCATCAAATTTTGTTTTAGCCGTATTGTAAAATTAACTCTGCTTTCACAATTAGATCATTTACCTTTAGATCCTTTTCTTGTGAATTCTTTATCTGTAGCATGGTATTAAATGCAAGCATACACCCAGTAAAACAAAACAGCAACAATCATCTGCTTAATATTATATAACATTTATGAGACAATTGTATTTTATTTCCAAACAAGAATTTTGCTTTAGACTCTTAGTCATTATTTTAATAATCTTTAAGAAGCAGGCAAAGATATAAAAACCTAACATAAAGATTTTTGTTTTTTTTGGTTGACAAATTAGTCGTATCAACCTTTTATTATATGTAAATGCACAGTTTCTATTCATAAGACTAAACACAAACACAATCTGATTATGCTATTTTCATACACTTTATGGCAAATGAAGATTCAGTGATGGGACTGGCAAGTATTGGAAAATTAACGTGACCCTGTGAATTACGTTCCACAAAGATAAACAATTTCCTTTGTGTATTTTCCTCAGAATTGGAAATAAATCATTCTTCCTCTACATTCTGTTATTTAGTGCAAGCTTCCATTTGTCCATTTGTGCTTGGCACAAGCTTACCTTAGAAATTAGATTTTTCCCCCCATTTTAGTTTTAGCTACAAATTGATGTACTTCACATGATCCTTAGGGTACCAGTTTCTATTTTACATGCAGTGGAAGATTCTGCAGGCAAAGGAGAAACTACCAAACAGAATTAAGGATAATGAAAACTGGACACACTTACAAATGCCACACCAGACATTTCAGCCAAACTTAAATCTTAATGGAGTACAGAGATAAGTAGTGATAAAGACAGACTGTATTTCAAATCATCATGTCTGTTATTCTTGTAGTTACTAACGCCTATTTGCCATAAAGTGTGAGTCTCTTTTTTTTTTTTTTTTAATTTTATTTATTTATTTGAGAGAGAGCATGAGTGGGGGAGGGGCAAAAGGAGAAGGAGATGTAGGCTCCCCACCAAGCAGGGAACCTGATGCACCCAGCTCCATCCCAGGACTAGGATCATGACTTGAGCCAAAGGCAGAGGTTTAACTGACTGAACCACCCAGCTGCCGCAGGTGTGGGTCTCTTTCAATGAATTTTATTCCTCAAATTACCAAAGATTTCACAAAGCAGACACTGTTAAGGCAGTCAGGTGATATGGCTTGTCAAGGATGGGGGGGAAATATTATGCATTTTAATATTAACCAAATTCTCTATTAATCACCACATAATTAATGAGAATCTACCATGTCTACAGCATTCTATTAGCACTAAGAAAACAGAAGAGTAGAGTTCCTTCTACAAATGGTCCCACAGGCTGACAAGGTAAAACTTGAGATAAAATTAACCTGTATAAAAATGACTTAACATGAACAATATGAAGTAGAAGTTGTTTCTGACTAAAGAGAGTAGATGATGCATATCTCTCAGTTACCTGGCTTGGTGTATTAAACTTTATCAGCTCAGTTTAAACAATATCAGCTTTCTTTTAATATATAACCATTATGAGTCTTTCTTTTGAGGATCTCTCCTTTCTAAATAATTTTTGAACATTACATTGTTTTATCCAACAAATAATTAGCACCTACTAAGTACTAGGAACTCTCTTAAGGACAATGGTTACAGAAGTAAACAAAACTATGAAACAAAACAAGACAAAATATGTCAACAAATGAAAGCACTCATTTTCATAGATTTTAAACCCTAACAGGAGGAAAGAAAGGAAAAATTTAGGTTTCATATATATATTTATAGCATGTCAAATGGTTATGCAGATAATAACAGGTGCAACTGAGAAAAACCAAGAAGTGCAGATGACAAGTTTGTCTGAGAGTTTGCAATTTTAGTTGGGGTGTTTTGCAACAGATCACACTGAAAAGGTGTTCTTGGCACGAAGGCCTTATTTAAGTGAGGGAGGGAGCCAGGAAACATGTGAGGGAAAACAAGTACCAACACACTAGTGGAATGTGTGTGAAATATTTAAAGAATAGCAGAAAGGGTGAGATGAGGTTTGTGGAACAAGCTGGAAAGAAGTAGAAGAGAAAGAGAGTACCAGAGGCATTGGATTAGGCAGAGTCATACTGGCCACAGTAATGATTTGGGCATGTGCTAGAAAGCATAGATGGGTTTTCTTCAGAACATGACTATGATGTGACTTGAGTTCTGAAAAGATTATATTTGTTACTCTGTTGGTAATAGGTCACAAGGAAGCAGGAAATTTGGTGGGAGGCTATTCTAATAATCCAGATGAATTCTGATTTTTGCTTGATAGGACAGCTGCTTTTAAGGTGATGGAGTGAAATAAGTGATAAGTAGTGGGATTTGTATACATCTTTAGGACAAAACTAACAATTTCCTGACATGCAGTGTGAGAAAAGAGGATTCATAACAAATCCTGGAATAATACGTGGAGGAACTTCAAGAGCAGGAGACCATTTTAAAAAATGGAATAAATCCACTGCAGAGGGAACATGGATAGTGAAGAAAAGGGACTGGAAATTTGGAGCAATGGACAAACTAGGAGAAAAGATGGGATCTCTTGAGAAAGTGAAGAGATCAGGAGCAGGAGAGGCAGCAAGGCAGAAAGGGTGGGTACAGATGTGCACAGCAGAGAAGCTACAGTGATGGCAGCAATATCTTCATACTGTTGGCTACTCATCTCTTTCTGCCATTACCCATATTTGTAACTTTGTATTTCTGAACTTGAGTTATTCGTTACATTCCTTTAGTCTGCTGCTTAATCTTAACCAATATTTTATTAGGGAAGGGAAGAGAGGTAAAGAGGAAAGAGAAAATAGGGGTCAAAAGAATGTAGAAAGAGTAAGAAAAAGTAAAGATTCAATGATTAGAGCTCCATATTTTAGCAACCAAGGTGAGGAGAAACTAAGATTTAATTAGAATTGATAAATTAGAAGCTTGGTAGTGACAGAAATTAATTTTTTAAGGCTAGCTAATAGTGAGATTTGCATAGCTGTCCCTCAAAAATATCTGCATAATTAATTAAGTGTTCAAAGTGGTAGAGCATTTTAAAGACTGAGGGGCATTAATCTGTATTTGTGTATTTAGAATTTAACCTGGAAGACCTTATTCCAAAAACAGCCTCATATAAATGGAAAGTAAATCTTTTAGCAGATTTTATAAGAGATATTAATACTTCTCTCCTATATATTTATTCTTAGGTACCCAATTTGCTCTATGGAGCACTTACTACCATCTAAAATTTACATAACAAGTGGTTTTAAAATTTATAGGACAGAATTTCAAGTTATAAAACCTTGAATCTTTCATATGTATACACTTCAGTCAAGCTGTTTTAGTTGTATTTAGGGACAATATCTGAGGTAAGGGTATTATTCCCCACTCTTCAGCACTGAAAATAAATTTGTTCTCAGAAAACTGAAGAGATACTATCTATGCACACTATATTTTATTATCTATCTCTAGGGACTATAATTTGTGACTAAATCATTTCAATAAACACACAACTCTAATTTAGAGAAAGTAGGAGCAAAATGTGATTTATTAAGTAGATATCTAGTAACCTAATCTACTACATTATATCCAGTATAGAAGAAAACGGGGAACAGAAGTTAAAAGAATCCGACTGATCAAAAGCCATGTAAGCATTGTTCAGGGAGAGACACTCTGCCTCCGAGACTTGGGAACTCTTATCCCTGTGGCCAGAGAAGATCAATCTTGAAATATCTAAAATGTTCGATTCCAGTCCTCCAAACAACCTCCTAATAACAATTTGGCCTATCCTGTAACATACATTCCTGGAGAGGAGACAGTGATGGCCCACCTGAGCATTCTGGTTCCCATTACAGATATATTCTCCTTAGACATCAGAAAATTCATTTTCTGATTTTTATATAATGTCCTATGAGCTTAGATGATGAACAGACACCTTTAAGAGAGATCTATTCTTGATGTATATATAAAATCAATTATATGTGTATAAAACATTAATCAAGTAGTTTGTACTATCACAGCTCTGATTATGGTTACCTTACTTATAAAAAGGGAGCATCTTGTGGAGATTGCTTTATATTTTTTACTTTAAATGACAGGATAAATAAAAGTAATACAAATTCAGAACGGTTTCTCTTGCTTCCCTCTACACTGACATTCTGGAAAGACAAGGAAGAATTCTATCTATGATAATATATAAATCAGTAAACTGTTCAAGTTTACTTGCTTACACTGGTTATGTCACATGGCAGACATTATAAAAAAAAGATTTAAATTACTCCAACTTCACTTCACAGTAAGAGATGGAACTGAAACAGATTCAAAAACTAGAACATCGGGCATTTATACATGAGATTAGTCTCTGTGAGTAGAATTTAACACTCTTTAAATGTCTTCTTATAGATTGAAAACATTTATATTTACATTTTTCCCTTGGGTTTTGTTTTTGCTAAAAACAAAACAAAACAGAAGATAAAATATTTTCTATTCCACAATTCTCATCCCCAAGTGGTCAGAAAAGAGGAAGAACACAATATTCATTAAGACTAAACTTAACGCTACACAGTGTGCCTCATAATTTTATAGATATAATACTTAAGCCTCTCAATAGCCCTATGGATTAGCTATCACTGCCTCCATCTGGTAGAAGATGAAATGAAGATACACAAATAGAAATGTCTTGCCAAATAACTTACAAATGAAAGAAGAGAAATTAGAACCCCAAAATGATTACCTTCCAAATTTATCCCCTCCTGTCTCTCTCTCTTCCCATAGACAGAGAGTAGAAAATTTCTAATGGCTAAGACTAACAAGATTTTCAAAATCTTTAATCTATTCTACTTATAGAATTTTTCCCATAATAAACCTACATTTGTACTTTGGTTTTATTTTAGAAGACTTAAAGCACTCATAAATGGAGGGAGATGAAAGATTTTAAAGAATATTAATTCAATTCAAAATGTAGTTACTGAGCATTTGCTATGTGTAAGGAACCTTCTTAAAATTCCTCTTGGGGGAACAGAAAAAAGATGTGAGAAAAGTATTCTACCTACCTCACCCCTAGATGACTGCAGAGAGCTTTAAGTGTTTAAACTGCTTTTAATATAATTTTATTAATCATAATGTACTTTTGATAATCCTAATGTTATATCAACACGAGCAAAGGAGATTGAAGATAAAACAACTATCAAATTCCTTCTAATTCTCAGCCAGAATCAGAGACCCAAAATCCTTCTATTTTCCCTTCTTGTTTCAACACCATCAATTTTGCTCTGAGTTTGCGGGAATGCCTTAATTCTTTACACAGTTGATGTAGCCTAAGATTAAGAATGCACTATAATAACAAAATCCATAAAGAGTCAAAGGTCCTTAGGGCTGAAATTCTTACACAAGCCTATTTAATCAGAGGGAATCTCAATAGAAGGAAGCTAATTTTGATGCTCTGTTCAACCAAATTAAACCTGCAATGCTTCTCTGCAGTTGACAAAAGCTTCCTTCTAGATCAAGAATTCTTCTGAAACTTCTTGAACATCAAAGGCATCACAGAAAATGACTTGATGGACCAACTAGACATAAGAAAGCAACATGTAGGTTCTATTTCCTTGAAGTATAGACAGTTTTCCATGGAAAAGAGAGGATCACTCTCTTAAATTTGAACATTATACCATCCACATGCAAGTGACATTTGGAAAGCTTCAAACGAGCTTAATGATCTTAAGATAGGCTAGAAGAACAGAGTATATGTGAAATCTGAAAGGAGATAGTTCACATGCAGCAGAATGTTTAAACTACAATTTTTTCCTCATAGCCGTCTAAGATTCTTAAGTGTAAACTATTGTCCCATTCTTTTGAGAAGGTGAATAAACTCATGGACCAATCTTAGCATTATATTTTTCCTTTTGACAAATGACAAAATTAATCATTCACATTAATGATGAAATGTTAATTAAGCGTTTCTGTGACAAATAACATCCTACACTTTGCAGGAAAATTAATAAATCAAACAAATACATGTGCAATAATATTCATAGCAGCACTAATCACAATAGCCAAAAGTTGAAAACAATCCAAATTCCCACCAATGGATGAAGGCATAAATAAAATGGGATCTATCCATACAATGGATATTATTTAGCCATAAAAAGAAACTATGTACTGATACATGCTGAGATGTGGATGAACCTCAAAAACACTGTAGTAAGTGAAACAAACCAGACACTAAAGACCACATATTGTATGATTTCACTTACATGAAACATCGAGAATAGGTAAATTCATAGAGACAGAAGCAAGATTAGTGTTTCCAGGGGTTGGGAGTGGGAGGAATGGGGATTGACTGTTTAATGGGTATGGGATTTCCTTTGGGGGCAATGAAAATGTTTGGAACTAGAAGGAGGTGATGGTGATGGTTTCACAACACTGTGAATGTACTACAAACCACTGAATTGTACATTTTAAAATGGTTAATTTTATGTTATGTGGATTTCAACTCAATATTCTAAAATGAAGATGCTATTAATAGTTACTCTGGAATAGCAGGTATAAATGAAAACTATTCCTAGCAACCCAGGACATATGGTCTTCCTATTTATAAGGTGGCCATCCAAAACTACAAAATCTGGTTCTGTGGATATGAAATTTCTTGGTAATTTGATCTCAAAAACTTAAATTTTGTTCATTGTTCTTCCTTCCTGTTTGGAAGAATTCATTTTAAGTCATTATTAGTGCTTTTGGTATCTATCTCCAAATTGGGAAGTTATGTACAACAATGTTTAATAATGACTAAAATACTACATTAAATTACCTTTATTCCTTATATCACAATTTATTTCTTTTTACTTTATTCTCCATTTTCAAGGATCATAATGGTAAAAAAAAAAAATTAAAAATACACTTCATTATGACTTATCTTTCCACAAGTTTCTTTCTTGTCTTATGATTATGTATGAGAAGGACAAGTTCTTCATGATCCAAAAGGCTTACTTTGAGGTTCTAGTGGAAATAGCAGCACTTTGATGTGGCAGATCTCAGAGGGGAATGGCAACATGGAAAATTATGGAGGCAGTCTTGTGGATGCCAGTCCTCCATATGAATAACCTCATGCCCAAGTAGAGCATGGGCCAGACACGGCATAAAAGCAGTGAATGTCCAGGCCTTCAAGGTCTCACTAGGAATGAAGTAGGAGTGATGGTCAGTGTGACTTGAAAATGAAGATAAGTTGGCCTTCCTGAAGTCCAAACTATTAGCTTACTTTTTAATAGCAAGGGTCTTTCCCCTATATCAACCAGCCACTGTAAGTGAGCTTCCCCCCATGACTTTGGATAAAGTCACTCTACTCAACCTAGGACAGTCATAGAGAGAGACTAAACTGAGAACTGTCAGCTGTCACTGCCTCCAGCAGCCAGAGAAAGGAACATAGCAGCATGGGAAACTGCGATTTGGGCAGTGTACATGTTCAACAGTTTCTTTAGTTATCAAAATGAAAGCCCCACAAGACCAGGTGGGGCTATTTACTCAGCTTATATGGGTCTTTTCAATATGGGAACAGGAATTTGAAGGAAACAAGATTTGAACTTCCAGTGGGAAGAGCAGGTAAAATGACTCATTGGTGAAGGGCTGGCAGAGAAGGAACACAGCTAACTAGAGGAGAAGAAAGATTTTGAGAAATAGCTAGAGATAAGACAGAAGAGTTGATACTACACTGTGTTCACCTTTGAGAGCCAAAGAAAAATAAAGTTGTGGGTGTTAGAAAAGTTGTCTTATCTCTCAAGTGAAAGTATAGAGGAAGGGCAAGGGCATTTGAGGATATTTATTTATAAAAGGGATAATATGTGTGATGATTGTGGCCTGAAGGGGCCAGTTAACAAGGCTGCTGGAAGTAATCTCATCTCAAGTTGAACAGACATTAGTGATGGAGACAACAAGGGGATGCAGAGAAACTGACAGGCTTAAGTCATATGCTGACCAGTGAATATCAGAGATAACAGGGAAAGGTACATCAGAGACCACCCAGCCTCCACAGCTTGACGTCTGGAGCATAATATAGTTGATGGCAACTAAAAGCAACAAAATTTGGACTGGGGGAGGATAATAATTTCTATTTTAGATAAACTAAGATTGAAGTAATACAGATATTGCTTGTTAGAACCTTAGATATGTCAGCTTAAAGAGAAGAGCCCCCAGGGGTTCTCATGCTGGGACCTGCCACTTCTACTATAAACCTGTAGGTCCCCTTCCATACTTAATAATGTTGCTACATCTAAGGGGAAAATTGTCTCTTGTTGCTTCCATCCCATCATCTGTATCTGCAAGAAACACCAATTATAGTGCCCTTTACAGGACCAGTTCCAAGTTTTTATTGAGTCAGCCCACATGCCTCGCTGATGAAGCTATAGTCCTCACAGACTAGATGGCTGCACTTCACTGAAGGACAAAGTGATTAATGGATGGCCTTTACTTTGCTAAGCTTTGGGAAATCAGACAAGAATAAGAACCATTTATGTATTAAATAAATGATAAAGATATTATTTTTTGCCAGACATTAAATCCCTAAATAGAAATGCATTAAGTTTGACTGTGACTTCCAAATTGTTCTCTCCAGGGGTGGGGAGATTCTGGGAAATAGTTATCAGGGTTCAGATACGCTTGGAAATAGACATCCTAGGGGCACATCAGCTGAATGGGCAAAATTTCTGTTACTGGTCAGCCTGAGTGGTCAGCACACAAACTTAATGAAGTCAAGGTCAGAGGTTGGTTCTCTTTCTGGGTCAGTTAATTCTGCTTCTTCCTTGACAGTGGACTCATAAGCCAACTATCCCACAAACTGAGAAATCTCATAGTGAGAGTATATGGCTGCTTCAGCAAATCATATCTTTGCCAATGAGAAAGCAAGAAAAGTGACTATCTTGTTAATGGTGTTCAGAAGTGCAACCATGGAATATAAGTGTACATTGTATGTAAAATATATGGTTTCTCAGAGGTTATTCTAGTGCTTCCATTTTGGTTTGTTCATTTGACAATTACTAAGCATCATCTAAAGCATGCCTTTAAATGTACCTAACGCATCCCTGGCCCATAATACACACTCAAGAGATATTTACTAAATTGTACGCATGCACACATTAAGGTAATTATCAATATGTGTATTATAGATGAGTTACTAAAACATGAGTTAACTTACACACAAAAAGGAGGAGTTTTGCCCAAAGGCACACAATTGGGAATATACCAGACCACGATTCAGCCCAGGTTTTCTGAATCCAAAGTCAGTGTACCACACTGCCTCATTATCTCATAAAAACACAAAATAAATAGTAATATGAATATGAATATAAGAATTAAAATTCACTTCAGGAGGATTTTAAACTTATAGAAAAGAGGTGACAAGAAGTTTTATCTGAGCAACTACTCAAAAATGGGAATGAGTATGAGAAAGAGGGGACTCAGCTGAAGGCATGAAGAAAAATAAAGTTTCAGAACAATAAATAATAGAAAAGAGAAAAAGAGAAAAATCAGCATTAAAGAACAAAATAAGGAATTTTGTTGGTAATAAAGGCATGTAGATTAAAGTAAAATGAGCATGCTTTTTAAATTAATTTATTTTTTATAGATTTTATTTATTTATTTATTTGAGACAGAGAGAGTGAGCTTGAGGGGTGGGGAGGGGCAGAGGGAAAGAGAGAGAAGGAGACACCCTACTGAGCAAGGAGCGGGACATGGGGCTCAATACCCGGACACTGAAATCATGATCTGAGCTGAAGGCAGATGCTTAATCAACTGAGCTACACAGTTGCCCGTGACCTTGCTTTTTTATCCAACCAATATTCATTAGACCCTACTATGAGGCAACTACAGGAGAAAGAGATACACATATAGACTCTTCATTTTGGTAAGTATATGGTGTAGTGATAAACTTCATATTCTATTACTAGGGGTATAAAATGTAAACAAAACATAAATTGCTTTCAAGGAAGCAATTTAGCAATGTGTTTCAATAGTCATTTAAGATGTTCATACTAGGGGTGCCTGGGTGGCTCAGTGGGTTAAAGCCTCTGCCTTCGGCTCAGGTCATGATCCCAGGGTCCTGGGATCAAGTCCCGCATCGAGCTCTCTGCTCCGTGGGGAGCCTGCTTCCTCCTTTCTCTCTCTGCCTGCCTCTGTCTACTTGTGATCTTTGTCTGTCAAATAAATAAATAAAAGCTTTAAAAAAAAAAAAAAAGATGTTCATACTATTTGACCAAGGAGTCCTTCAGACCCATTCTAGAACACTATCCTTCCTTTTTTTTTTTTTTTTTTTTTTTAACTAGAACTAGGGGCCTCGCTGCCTCTGTTGATGTGAGGTTTCTTGTTCCTTCACAAGACTGCTTAGGAAGAGCCACTTTTAGAGATCATCCTTTGGGCTCTATCCTTAATAATAGAATCAATAACTGGGAAAATATTTATACACAGAGCATTTATAGGGACAGTTATTCAGGCAAACGGTACATATAACCTGGGAAACAGGACAGTCAATTAATACATCAAAATACAGCTATATGATTGCATATAATGCAGTTATTGAAAATGCTATTTTGATGACATATGTAATTACAAGGTAGAAATGATCATAATATAATGATAAGTGAAAAACTAATATATAATGAAGAACATACAGCATGTCTTCAATTTGAAAACTGCATGCATATAGCAGATTTAATTTATTCACACTACAATATGCAAATGGAAGTAAGTTTCATTATTTCCCATACTCAATATTATATCATTCACAAGGCCCACTATACTAAAAAGCAATAATTTACGTTCAACTTGACAGATATTACTATCTCATTTGTCTGTGGGGCATGAATGCTCCATTTTCCACTCCCATACATGTTCTTGTCCAAGATGGTGCTGGATATATAGAGAAATAGGAGGATAAAGGGCTTCGTATCCTTGAAAATCTTCTGACTTTCACCAGTCCATGCTCTGCAATGACTGGTTTCCTAAAAGGGGGCCCCATGAAATGTAATTTGCTCTTTTTTGCTGTTGGGGCAATCTGCTAGTCATATCACTAACGACTATGGTCCCATCATTGCTTCAGTTATAAAGTGCATCTGCCTTTGCAACCTCTTTGTTCTCATGTTAGGTGCATGCTAATCTACCCCATGTATTTCCATCTTTTCTATATATCTTCAAAGGGAGAGGTTAATTTTATTGCTCCCTTAAACACCAAGTAAAGCCAAGGATGATGGTATGTTTTCAGCCTCAATACTAAATGCCTCATGCTACTACCTCACACTCCATGCTATGTTAGATGCAATTCAAAGCCAAAATCTTAGTTTGTGTTTAGCTTTCCTAGATAATCCTTGGTAAGTATACTACAGCAGTTTTCCTTATCCACATGGGATACGTTCCAAGACCCCCTCCCAGTGGATGCCTGAAATCCTATGTATAACAATAATAATTAATAATAAAATAGAACAATTATAATACACTGTAATAAAATTTATGTGAATGTGTTCTCTCCCTCTCAAAATATCTTATTGTACTGTACTCATCCTTCTTCATGCGATGATGTAAGATTACATAATGCCTACATGATGAGATGAAGTGAGGTGAATGACACAGGCACTGTGAGGTAGCATTAGGCTGCTGTTGACCTTCTGACTATAAGTCAGAAGAAGGGTCATCTGCTTTCAGACCACGGTTGACCCAGGGGTAACTGGGTAACTGGAACTACAGAAAAGAAACCACAAATAAGGGGGGGACTACTGTACCTACACTAATATTCTGAGATTCCTTCATACCTCTTTAGGTATTTCAAAATTCACCTATCTGGTCCTGAAGTGGGGATGGGGAATGACTAGAACACTTGTTTTTGTTTGTTTGTTTATTCTTTTTTTTTTTTTTTTTTTTAAAGAGAAAGACTGGGAGGTAGGTAGGGCAGGAACAGAGGGAGAGGTAAGAGAGAATCCCAAGCAGGCTCCAGGTTCAGTGCAGAGCCCAACACATGGCTGAATCTCACAACCCTGAGATCACGACCTAAGCTGAAATCAAGAATCAGATCTTTAACTGACTGAGCCACACAGGCCACCCCTAGAACATTCATTTTTAAACTTCTAGTCTATCTCCTTCTCCCCACAGTCAGTGAACCTATGAGAGGTAATATGTCCATGACTGTAATTTATATCTTGAGTTCTCCTGGAACATAACTGAACTCTGTGATCTAGACCACCAGGCCTAGGTCATGACAAGCTAATTAGTAGTTACAGAAATTTGGAAAATCTGTCCTTTCCTTACGGAATCTTACTTTCTAAAACCTGTGGCAAGCCCAAACCAAAAGCCAGGTTTTTATAGAAACTGTTTTTTGGTTTTTTTTTTTTTTTTTTTTTTTTTAAAGATTTTGTTTATTTATTTGTCAGAGAGAGGGAGAGAGAGCAAGCACAGGCAGACAGAGTGGCAGGCAGAGGCAGAGGGAGAAGCAGGCTCCCTGCTGAGCAAGGAGCCCGATGCGGGACTCGATCCCAGGACGCTGGGATCATGACCTGAGCCGAAGGCAGCTGCTTAACCAACTGAGCCACCCAGGCGTCCCTGTTTTTTGGTTTTTTAAATGGGCTCCAGAAATCTTGAATGGGAAGCAGACACAGATTCTTGTTTTTTTGTTTGTATTGTTTTTTTTTTTTTTTTTTTCCCATAGCAAAATCAAATCTCTCTTTCTTTAGGACAGTAAGACTCGAGACTCAGGCCTGAGGTAGAAGTCTACAAGGAAATACAACTTCCTCGACTTTCATCCTTAAAAATGAAATAAAAAGAAACTTGTTCTATTTAAGCAAACAGAGTAAAAGAAAGTATGTAAAAAATGGTAACAATAATTAGTTCTGGCTATTAAGACTAGGACCAAATTTTATTTTCATCTTTATGGCTTTGCAGTTTTCAAATACAGGAATGCCTCGTTTTATTGCATTGCGCTTTATTGTATTTCACAGACATTGCTTTTTTTACAAATTGAAGATTTGCAGCAAATCTGCATTGAACAAGTCTGTTCAGCACCATTTTTTCCACAGCACTTGCTCACTCCATGTCTGTCACATTTTGGCAGCTCATGCCTTATTTCAACCTTTATCATTATTATTATGTTTTTATGCTGATTTGTGATCAGTGGTTATGACTCATTGAAATATTAGGTGATGGTTAGCATATTTTAGCAATAAAGTATTGCTAAAACAAGTAAATATTTATTTTAGAGAAAGAGAGTGGGCACACGAAGGGGAGGGGCAGAGAGAGAGAGAGAATCTCCAGCAGACTCCCCACTGAGTGAGTTGCCCAACATGGAGCTCGATTCTATATCCCTGAGATCATGACCTGAGCCAAAATCAAGAGTCAGATGCTCAACCAACTGAGCCACCCAGACACCCCAGCAATAAAGTATTTTTAAATTAAGGCATGTACATTGTATTTTCAAACACAATGCTATTCCACATTTAATAGACTCTAGTACAGTATAAACATAACTTTTATGTGCATTAGGAAACCTAAACATTTATTTGACTTGATTTCTTGCAACATTCACTTTATTGTGGTGGTCTGGAATGAAACCCATGATATCTCTGAGGTATGACTATAATCCAAAACAGGTATGTATAATTTTTATAATGATTAAAAAACACTAAAATAATCTTTATTGATGTAATCTTCTTTTTAAAAATTCTCTCTGAAAACAAAATAAAACAAAACAACTTATTTTATAATGTTTTGGTTGCCATAGTCTAAACTTTTTAAACTGCTGGGGGAATATCCCTCTGCTTTTGTGAAATTCAGAATCTTTAAAAAATATACTTAATTTTTAAAATTATTTATTTGATCTTTTTTTCAAAATAAACATTTCTCTTGGAAACAAGTCTGTCTGACTCAGAGTACAGTTCTTCATCACTTTATGGTGGGTCTTGAATTACACAACATCTGGCTATACCTCATTTTGCCAATAATATTTCATCCAAGACATTTTGTTCCCATTAGTTATCATACAGAAGAGGGGATCTTTGTGTTATTTTTATGTTTTTATGTTTCCAAGTCTCACATAAGGCAGGCAATGGGGTTTTGTGGGGTGGGATATGGGGACTGGAAAGAGACATATCCCAATGGAATGGCATATGACTAGCCAACATGATGCTGCATCACTGCAAGCAGATGCTGGGGATACAGCAGAAGTCAAGTTAAACCAAAAGAGTTTATGATCTACAATGTTTGGTCTGTGGTTATTTTATTTATGGTGACTCTAGCAAATGGAATTAGAACTTGTGTACTTCAAAAAATCAATCATTGTTTCATCCAATCGTTCCATAAAAATTTATTAAATATGTGCAATTAAAGGTACTAAATGTAATGAAGAATGCAATTAGCAAAGACAAAAATGGTACAGTGATCCCTGATCTTAAAGGTTTTATAACGTACTGAGGAAGACAAATGGGTAAACAGCTAAATATAGTAGAGAGCAGAAATTTTAAAAAAGACCCAAGCTTTATATTGTGTTTAGTTACATGATTAATTCTGCTGAGCAGTCTGAAAGACAATTCAGAGGTATAGAATTGGAGCTGGCTGCTGTAGAGTGAATAAGCTTTCTACAGGCTGAGAAGTGCAGGAGGTTGTTCTAGTCTGAAGGAGCGTATACAGGATACCATTATCATTAACTCATGCTGTAGTCCCCAGGACCCACCAATTTCACTCAGATTTCTTAATTACATCTGCTCTTTGTTCTTATTTCCATTGCCATCATTTTTTGTCACTTACTCTATTGTGGTAATATTTTCATAGGAACTTGTTCCTAAATATAATGTGAATAATTATTGTGTTTTACCATGTGCTAGGCACTGTATTGAGCACCTTTTGTGTGACCCCACTTAATTCTGAGGTATGGTGTTTTTTATAACTAGTCTCATCTTACAAAAGAGGATTTGGAGGCTTGGAGAGGTTGGTGGAAGAACCAGAACTTGAATCCAAGTAGCCTAACTCTTAAAAATTCTCTAGGGCCCAAGCCCCTCAGCCTTTCACCTTGCTCTGAAGCAGGGGTCAGTTGACTATGCCCCCAAGCCAAATCCAGCTACTGTCTGTTTTTGTAAATACAATTTGTTGTAACACATTTATATCCAGGCATCTACATGCTGTTTACAGGTTCTTTTGAGTTGCAATGGCAGAATTAGTGCAGAGTTAAATGGTGTGACAGAGACCATCTGGCCTGTAAAGTCTAAAATATCTACTATCCGGACCCTGACAGAAAAAGTTTGCACCCCTTTGAAGCCTCCTGGTATTCTGTAATTTTAGAATTCTCTAGTATGTCTTCTTGCTTTTGCAGACAATTAATTCACTTAAAAATATTGTTTAATTACTTATTAGCTGCCAGGTACTATTCTAGTTCCTGAGGCAAAATTAGTGAACAAAACAGATCAAGTTCCTGCTTTGTAAAGCTTGTACCTCAGAATATATAGAGGAGAGGGGGAGAAAGAGACAATGAACAAGATAAGCAAACATATAAATATATAAGATATTAAAAATTAATAAATGCTATGAAATCAATAAGATCAAATAATGAGTGAAGTGAGGCTGGTGTGTGGGTGTTTGTGTTGTCATGACTGGCCTTACTAAAGAGGTGCTTCATGAACGGGGAAGCATTAGCCATGTGTAGATCAAAGTTCGAGAATCCCACACAGAAAAGCAAGTGTCAAGCTTTAGGGTAGGAATGAGCTTGGGATGTTGAAGGAATTGAAAGAAAGCTAGTGAAGTTTACCAGGCAAGCTATAAGGAGATGGCTTGAGCCCCAAACAGACATGCTAGCTGATTCAACAAATATGAGACAGCTGCCCTGGAAAAGTCACTTGGACCAGCATCAAACTTTGTGTTGATGTAGAGAAAAACCTATTTCTTTTGATTGATGGTAAGCCACCAATGTACTGGGGTTGTTTGTTCTCACAGCATATCTTAGCCTCTCCTGACTATTATGTATACTTACTATCCTTGATTTGCGCTACTTGGGTTTCAATACGCAACTCAAATATCACCTGTTATGGGAAAACTTCAATAAACATTTGTTAGCAAATACTAACTAGTTAGTTAGCAAATGCCAACTACTATGCCAGCTGTTATACGGTTACAGGGTAACATTTTTTTCTGCCTTTCAGAAATTCAAAGACTACAGAAACAGCCTGAATAAACAAGCATAATGCAGTCTCATAGGTGTTAATATCAGATATATGACCAGAATGTCATGAACTTTAGGAAAATAATCTAAAAAGAGATGGGAGTGTATTGCTTAATCTGGGTCCCCCATCCACTTGCAGCCCACTTTGCACTGTCTCATTTCACTTGCCCAATAATCAAAGAATGTAAGAAACAAAGGTATCATTATCTCCATTTTATAGATGGAAACAATGAAGCCTGGAGGTTATAAAGAGCTTATATGTGATGACTTAGTAGCAGTTACTGGAATAGAGAACAGAGCCCGAACTTGCATTTGAAATCAAAATTTAATCTGTACATTGCCTGACTTAACAACAGATAATGGGACCCCAATATCCCTCAGTGAATGATAAAGCCAAGAAGCTTGGAAAGCACAATTCAGCTGTATACTAAGCTCTCCATTTAGTAACCTCTTTGATTCAAATTGAACAACGTTAGAATCTCTGACATTTTAATCAGAAGTTTATCTTAGTTAAAACTGTTTTACTAAGAAATAGCACAAATCAATTTGGTAAAGACGCTCATGGGAGGCATGTTTAAAATAAATAGGAGAATAATCTGTTTTCAAACACAAACCAACCCTTTAGTTTTTAGCGTCTATGTAAGGATGTTGGAAGGCACCACTTTGTCCTAACAACAAGTTAAAAGATGAACAAACTAAAAAAATCAATAACTTTTCTTGGATTTGTAAGAGAGGTAAAGAAACAATGCTAACTACAGTCACCAAGATTGAAGAGACAGACAAGGAATACAGGAAGTCAAGGGTTACCAGAGCAGTCTTGCCCGCAGAAGCCGGGGTAGGGAAATCCGAACTATAACTGATGAGTTGCGGAGATTCAATGTGGATGACTCTTAGTTAAAAACTCCTGAAGTGGGGGTAGGTACCTGGGTTGCTCATCCAATTAAGCATCCAACTATTGATTTTGGCTCAGGTCATGATTTCAGGGTTGTGAGATCAAGCTGGCATCAGGCTCCACATTGGGTGTGGAGCCTGCTTGGGATTCTCTCTATCCCTCTCCCTCTGCCCCTCTCCCTAGCTCATGTGTGTGCATGCTCCTTCTCCACCCCAACTCCAAAAAAAAGTTTATAAAAAACTCCAGGGGGACCCAGTCAGAAGGGGAAGACCATATTATTAGGAGCTTGACTAGGTAACCCCTTCATGCTTTCTGGCAGGGGTAGGGAAAAGAAACTATTTTGAAATATACCTGAGCATTTTCTTAACAGGGCCTGCTCTCTGGAGAAACTCCAGTTGATCCTTGAACAACACAAGTTTGAACTGCATGGGTCCACTTATAAGTGGATTCTTTTTTTTTTTTTTTTTTTTAAATAAATATAGTTCACTTGGGGCACCTGGGTGGCTCAGTGGGTTAAGCCCCTGCCTTCGGCTCAGGTCATGATCTCAGGGTCCTGGGATCCAGCCCCGCATTGGGCACTCTGCTCAATGGGGAGCCTGCTTCCTCCTCTCTCTCTGCCTGCTGCTCTGCCTACTTGTGATCTATCTCTCTCTGTCAAATAAATAAAATAAAATCTTAAAAAAATAAATAAATATAGCTCAGTACTATGAATGTATTATCTCTCCCTTATGGTTTTCTTAACATTTTTTTCTAGCTTACTTTATTGTAAGAATACAAATATACATATAATATATATGTATATATTATATACATATAATATATGTAACATACAAAATGTGTGTTAATCTACTATTTATGTTATTGGTAAGGATTCTAGTCAACATCTATATTAGTAGTTAAGTTTTTGGGGAGTCAAAAGTTATATGCAGATTTTTGACTATGTGGGAGGTCATCGACCTTAAACTCTATGTTGTTCAAGGGTCAACTGTAGTTAACTAGAGTCTGACTGTCCTGAGGGAAGGGAAGCACCAAGATTCAGATCAATCTAGCCATCCTATCCCACCTAAGTGGAGACTGGGAATAAAACTGAAACCTTGTGAACTTCACAGTTGAGAGGCACAGGCTCACTAAAAGACCTAATTATAGGACTAGAGAATGCTTCTCCTGCCCCCACACCTTGCCACCACATTACTAAATTACCAGCTATTTACAGCAGTTCCTTTTACCTAGTACAACATAACTGCCATCAAGAAAAATTGCAAATACTGTCCAATCATGTAAAAGGATCTATTTACATGCAAATTACCAATGATCTCAAGATCATAGTACTTTAGAAATGAAAAGAATCCTTAGGTATTATTTAGTTAAAATATCTTGCTTCAAAACAAAACCAATTGGTACACAGTTTAAAAAAGGAACAAAATTGAACAATTCATCATAAGCCTAGCTATAGCTTCTGCAGGAACTTGAAAGCAGCAAAAGTAGTTATCTTTGTACCTCACTAATAATCAGTATTAATGCCTATATAGGTATCATTGGCTCATCAGTGGGATAAGTCAGACTGGAGATGACCTGGACACTAGATAGAGCTGCAGGGCTGGAATCAGGGCATGAAGTTAGAGAAGATACGACTCTAGAATGCAGATGACTCCAGTTGGCTGAATAGTCATCTCTAACTTACTCTAAAATAAGAACCTGGAGGCCTCCCTAAGTAAAGACATAGATGACAAGCTTGCACAGATCGTAAGGAGGTACAGTCAAGATTGAGCAGGCAGCAAGGACAGAAATAACAAGAGTCCCATTTCTGCTGATGGTGAGAATGAAGCAGCTTGCAAAGCTTGACCCTTGCTTGTCTCCACATGCCCTTCTATTACATAATCTGCCAATGTTCTCCAACCTTGTGCCCTTATATCATATCCTTCTCTTTACATATTTAGTACATATTTTTTATTATTTTATTGAATATTTTATGCATATATGAATTCTTGACCCCAAACTAATTGTAATAGCCTAGGGAAAACTATCTTATATTTAGTTCCCCAAGCTTTTTGGGTAGTTCATAGTTATTAATACTTGCTTAATTGATTAATTGATATTCAACTCTTTTATAAACCCATTCTCACAGAGAGGTCAGGATAGCTCAGGCAACAAGTTGGCTGGAGTAATTTTATCTCATATTAGCCTCTGTATCTCAGGCCAACAGGTGGGTAATCAGGGATCTTCTCCAGCCCATGGTTGCCTTCTTAGAAGGGCAAGACGCAGCTGTTTATCCCTTCCCCCATCCGGCTTGTACTAATGTGTTACTTTTGACATCTGGAGGCAAAGACAAAATATTTTCTGGGAAGAAACTCAGACTTCATCATATTCTATTTTTGTCCTCAAATCAGCAGTTTCTGTGTTTAATTAAGAAGAAAATAGAGACACTGCACAAATGAGTTAAGACTGAGCTGACATATCCTAGTATTATATTAAGAAACATTCATGGAACCTTGCTCCAAAATGACAAAACTGCTCCGAGAATGTGAAATGAAACAAGCTGACTAATTCTTCATTTAGAGATATGAATTATTAATTGGTAACACATTAGAGCCAAACGGAATCCAGTTAAATCTCAGTATTCTAAGATTTTAGCATAGTAGTTCAAATCAGAAAGTCTTCCTCACATGTACTGCACATGCCTTAATCTGCACCCTTACAATTACACTTGTATACTTTTTCTGAATACACAGACATCTGAAAAACCCTACATTTGGAGTCAGGAGGCCTGGATAATAGTTCAAACCATTCTACTTAACTAGGTGCCCAACTTCCTGTATGTCATTTAACTTCTTTCAGCTCTAAAACTTTATTCTAAGAAAAGAGGTGTTGGAATAGACAAGTCCTAAAACTCCTCAAGCTATATTGCTCTATGCTGTTGATGTCAGAGTAGTATCTGGAAATAGAAATTTCCTCCTCTTTGTTCCTTCCCTGAACTATAAGATTCTCCACAAGAAGCATTCTGCTCTGATTTTATCCCCTCGCCTTTCTATCACCCAAGCTCAACCTCTTTCTGAAAAGTTATTGGCTTGATAAATGAAAGAAATAAGCAAAGCCATTTATCCTGAAAATATCCAGCTGGTGTGAGATTTTGGCCTACTAGATTCTATTAGGCCATATCTATTCTACTAGATTAGATATTAGATTCTAATACTAATAGAGAAACATTTGAGATTAAAAACAACAACAACAACAACAACTTAATTTACTAATTAATGACAAGTACTCTTCTCAAATTGTCCCTTTGGATTACTGTGCATTTTGAGAATTAATTAACAATACAATCAGGCTACAGTTGTGAAATGCCAATATGGATGTGATTTGAAGATGCAGCTTCTGTTTTCCATCATGACATCATGGGTTGTTGTTGTAGCTTTTAAATGGGAGCTGAACCCTAATGAAGATACTAGGTCTTTCAATTTGTCTGTGTAAAATTAAAACGAGTTTGTGGAGTCTTGCAAGCTCTGCACACAACTCAATGGTACATTTAATGGTACATTGCCTAGCCCCTGACACAGGCATGTGTCTTGATTAGATTTCTTTAATTGTTTACTAGAAATGAGGAACATAAAGTCAGTTTGGGTTTTGATGATGTCCATATGTTGAACACTTTTGAACTGGGTGATAATAATGCCTCTTGGGTGTTGAACCAGTTCATCTGATAGACTGAGTTCAAAGTAGGTTAATACACTGAAGTAATGAGAGGAAAAATTGAAAAGTGCCTTCTTTTTCCTGACTTAAAATTTAAGATGGCCAAAAGAACAGTCTTAAAAAATACCGTAACTTTTATTACATAGGGTTGCTTGCTTTTTCTTCACTTTTTTTCTTATTCTGCCATGACCTCAACCCACCATTTCATCCTATCCTGAAAGCCCCACACAGCTGGTTGCACATGTCCTAACTCTGTCTTGAGTAGTGACTGCAGAACAGTAAGGTGCTGTCAAGTGAACACCATAGACAACAGAGAGGTGGCAGGAGGGCGCAGTGAGAAGAGGAAGAGTTTTTGGGAAGATCTTCCCATCCGTATGCTCCCATCCAACAGTGAAGTTCAAACATCAAGGAGTGAAGCTCTTGGTCCTAACAGTGCACCTTGGAGTGCACAAGCGGGTGGGCTCTCTCTCTTTATCAAAATTTCCTTTTAGAAATGTTTTTAAAATTAGCCAGTTACTCCTTACTGTAATTTTTAGTCTGTGAGTTATTTTCCCACATGTATGTACTTTTAGCTGGATATTTGACATACAACAAATGAGTTTTCCCTCTTTGGGAAGAAATCTGACTTCAGCTCAGTTGACCACAGGTAACCCCTCTGGAGAAGTAGTAGAAAATATTCATCCTGGAATCTCATCAGTTCTTTTGCATGAAGTTATTGGGTGAAGTGGAACACTATTGTAATCCAGTCCTTTGAAAATATGTGTTTTTTATATAATATATATGTAATATATATAATAAATTAAATAAATATTATTTATATTGTGAAAACCAGTCTCCAGCCACCAAGTGATATACATTCTCCCTTCTATATATCAGACATCTTGTTCTCATGATGGTTGTAGACATCACTGCCTTGAGATCAGTGTCTGGACATCACTGGTTTGGTTTTCTGGTCATTGCAGGAAAGATAATTAATAAAGATAAATATCTTTTCAAAAATGACCATGATTAGGGCGCCTGGGTGGCTCAGTGGGTTAAGCCGCTGCCTTCGGCTCAGGTCATGATCTCAGGTTCCTGGGATCCAGTCCCGCATCAGGCTCTCTGCTCAGCAGGGAGCCTGCTTCCCTCCCTCTCTCTCTGCCTGCCTCTCTGTCTACTTGTGATCTCTCTCTGTCAAATAAATAAATAAAATCTTTAAAAAAAAAATGACCATGATTAAATTTCTGTAACTTTATAATAGGCACAGTCTAAATTGTGAGGTACAATGAATACTGAAAGCAATCATGGTCTCTCACTTTCACTTTATCCTAGTGGATTTTATAATAATGCCTTGTTTATCTTATTCACTTTTGGTGATTTTCTGAACAATGTCATTTTATCTTGATACTTGGGGAAAAAAACCCTATGAGAATGAGGCATGACATATATTTCATAGTCTGTACAGCATTATTATTCCTGCTTCAGATTCTATCATGTCCTATTTTACATTGTTTGTTCATTTATTCATCTACCTATTCAAAAACATTTACCGTAATAATGATAATAACAGTCATAACAGATACAATTTCTGAGTACCTAAATTGTACCACTGTGTTTGAAATTAGAGACACAAAGATGAATGATTCATAGTCTCCCTCCTTATAAAACTTGAAGTATAATGGAGGAGACACCTGCATAAACAGTAAGCACTAAAATGTATTTAATGAAAGAGAGATAACTAGGAAATTTAAGAACACCAAACAGAGGTATTTAGCCTAGTCCCAGGATCCAGCAAATTTTTCTGGAGTGAGTGACAATATTCAGTACTCCTACAGTGCCAGCTTCAAGGTTTTGATATTTGGTACTAAACAGTGATTAAAAACAGAATTTATTCTCATGGAGCTTGCAGACTATTTGGGGAAAGATTTGTAAGCAGGCAATTAAACCTCAGACCATCGATGTTCTATGTCTAGCCCATTAAATCATACATCAAGCTCCAAGTGTAAAATGGAAGGTCAAAAATGGCTTGTCAAAGAAGAAACATCTAAGCTCAGGCCCCAGAATCAGTAGGATTCTAAGTTGAGCTAGGAGCAAAAGAACAGAAAATAGAAAAGTTCATTGCTATTCTCAGGAAGCAAATGTCAGGAGAGAACATGGCATTTTCAGGGAACTACAAAGTCATGTTAGAATTCTTCATGGCTGAAATCTGAAATGTAAGACAAATAATGGACTGAATTGGTAAACTAGTACGGTGGTTGGGGAGGTTATGAAATGTCTTCTATATTATTTTATGTTGTTAGGACTATACTGTGAGGGCAAAGACAACTACAAAAGGTTTTTTAAGAGATGAGTAATGCAATCAGTATTTACTAAATTACTTTGCCCTGTTATGGCTACACATGAGCTAGAATCTAGACCCTTGCTTTTTCCCAGTTCATGCTTTGGGCTCACTAACACAGCTTTGCTTTCCTTCTGTGGAGTTTTTTGTGCCATTTCCACAGAAGGGCTTCTTTGTGGAAAAGATATCATTATGAAGGGCTTTCTCTCCAGCGTTTAAGGTTATTTTTATACATCTAAGATGAAAATTGTAGCTCCATTTTATAAATTATGTTCAGATAATTACTTTTTGCCAGATATCAGATGTATTGGTGGGCCAATGCCTTTTAAGAACAGTTATTAGACAGCTGGAGATGCACTGTAGAGATATAGGTTAGAGTGACATAATTCCCATGTCCCCAACCATACAAACAAGTTGAATGTCCTGGGTGATTACTATAGGAAGATATAACAATGATGCCCCATATTAACTATGTTTCTAACTTCTGCAAACCTGATGCTTTAACATCTGTCCTGAATGACCATACTGGACACATTTTGTTCTGTATGATGTGACGATATGTCTGAGTTGCCCTGCTTTGGCCTCTTACTTTCCTTACTATCTCCACTTCTCAGGGAGAGTCCTTATCTCAGAGTGCACTTGAAAAAAAAAAAAAGATTTGTTTATTTGAGAAAAAGGGTGAGAGCACACATGGGGGAAGGGGAGCGGGAGGAGGGACAGAGGGAGAGGGAGAAGCAGACTCTCCACTAAGCAGGGAGACTAACATGGGACCCAATCCCAGCACCCTGAGCTGAAGATGCTCAACCAACTGAGCCAGCCAGGCACTCCTTGGGATGCACTTTTAAATACAAACCGCCCAATAGAGTCTATACTCCCAACTACTCCTATTATAGGGCTCTCACTCTTGGTACACTATAGACTTGCCCTAATTACTCTGGGTCTAGATGCCAGACAACTAGGGAAAACCGTATGCCTCAGAGCCTACTGAAATTATTCAAATTAGCTAATACTAAATCTGCATTCTTTATCTAGCCCATTCTTTTTTATGGAAACCACAATAAGGAGTGTGCCCACAGCTTATCTCTTTCCTTCTGTTTCATGACCAACTCCAGTGATTCCCCATGTACTCCCCACACCCACCCCCCCGCTTATGGCGTGACATGTATTCCCTCTCTTGGGATCTGTGAGTATAATCAACTACGTTTTTTTCAACAGCAGTTGTATCTTGATCTATTGGCCTTACTATACCCAAATAACAGTAAAACCAATTAAAACATGCCCTCATGACAAAACTTCAATGCGCTCAAGTGCTGTTTGTCAAAGTACTTTTATACATGGAATCCCCTTTGATCATGTCTCTAATCCTCTCAGCAAAGTGGTTCAGCCGTGACTCCTCCTCATTTTGCAGAGGAAGAAATGCACACAACTATTTGTCCAGTCACATGGCTATTAGGCGGCAGAGCCAGAATTGGAAACCAGACACACTGATCTCATACAAGGCTCTGTGTATTGTGCCAGGTATGGCTGTCTCCTGAGAAGAACAAACAGAAATTTCTGTACTATCAGCCCTTGAAAATGGGAACAAATTGGAGTGTGGGCCATCTGAAATCATGGCATGTCTAATCAATCAAAGTACAGTCTCCATGAAATAAACCAAATTAATTGGATAACAAATGTTTCTAAGTAAATGTTTTTTTAAGACTTTATTAATATTCACATGAAAATGATTCATGTGTAATTAATATCATCTAGTCATATATACATTTATGATAAAAAAAAACTTTACAATGCTTGTTCTCTGAAACAGTTAAATTCTTCCAGTGCAATCCTATTAATTTCATTCATTTCATGAGTAAAAACCTTCATCATTTTATAATATGAAGCTCTCAGAATCATGAATTTGTCACACATTCTAAATTAATGAAGAATTGGACAGGACATTAGACTTAAGAAAATACAATTTCCTCTTATTTTTGCATTAAAAAAGAAGGCCAAACTTTACTAAAATCCCACTATATAGTTGCTGATAAATTTAAGTCTATATAAGGTGTGGTAGTTTGAATTTTTGTTCATATGTCTTCATGCTCTGCCTTTGTTAGATTTACACTTCTGCATTCTCTGCCATGAGACTGCATGATGCCACCCAGAAGAGTGAGCAAAGCATATCTCCCTGCTTCATCCATGCTAAACTTGACCAAGCTGAAGTGTCAGTCTGACTCTTCTGGGCCAAAATGTCTACAGGTATTACATATTTCTCTTCACTCTCTGTGCTTCCATCATTTGCCAAGAGTACCAACAGGGAGTAGCCCCTGACCCAAGAAGAATGACGGATGCGAAGACCTGAGAAGAGAGCTGAATCCAACCCCCAGCCTGGAGACAAACCAAGCAGGGCTCTAGGCAACCACAGACTTGAGGATGAGAAAAAATACATGGTTTCTCTAACAGCCACTGAACTTGGGGGTGCTTACTTTCAAACCATTATTGCAACATTAGCTGACTTACACAATGGACCATCACTTTTCTGTCTTCCATTCCAAGGTTCTTTTCATTGAACATATGGTCATGTTTATGAATTTGGCTTGACTGTTTGTGTTTTCCAAAGAGGTATAAATTCTCTCAGAAACATGTGATCTTGTTTACTTTACTTCAGGGTTCTTGATATAGTATCTAGGCAAATAAAACTTTCCAAGTTTAAAGTATACTGAAAATAACCCAGAGTCCTCTGTTGAGTTAACAATGAATATTTTCAGTATCCATTTAGTAAAGAACAGCCTGTTTATGGGCTGAGTAGATTACATATTTACTTTGAGTTAGTTAAGGCCCAAGTCAGACACCAAACCTCTCCCAAATGTTCTTCAACTACCTTGTCCCCCCACCCCCTGCAATTTGGTAACCTAATTATAACCACCACCTTTGGTATACTTGAGGAGTCAGTCCCCTTAGAAAGAAATAGGACTGGGACACCTGGTTAGCTCAGTCAGTTAAGCATCTGCCTTTGGCTCAGGTCATGATCTCAGGGTCCTGGGACTGAGCCCCACATCTGGCTCCCTGCTCAGCAGGGGAGTCTGTGCCTCCCTCTCCCTGTGGCCCTCCCCCCTGCTTATGCTCTTTCTCTAATAAATAAATAAAATCTTAAAAAAATAGTACTTATTAAAACATCCCTGTTAAGTATCTGAAATAGTCTAATGCACATATTTGGACAGAGTTGTAAAGTACCTTATGTGCCTCATTACCAAACAGAGTTGTAATGTTTACAAAGTGATGCCACACCTATTACCTCAGTGGAGTTCATCAGAATGGGTATTATACCATTTTGAAGGCAGAGAACTGACATCTGGATTAATTTGCCCAGGTCATACAGATAGGAAATTGCCTGATTCAAATTACATGTTCCCAAATATCTCATTGAAGTGGAGATACTAAGCAAGGAAGTCATGTGGGAGGAAGAAAATGGGATGGAAAAAGTGGTGACAAATATTCGTGGTGTTAAGAGTACTGTAATGATGTAAAGAAGGCAGTCCTAAATCATACAATGCAAGCTGACTCCTTCACACTCCTGCCACTTGACATTCTTTCCTTTGTGTCATCAGGGTCAAATAAGGAAAAAAAAAAAATCCACCCCAGGTAAATACAGGAAGTTAATATAGGGGATTAGCTACAAGGGATTTACAATAGCTGAAAGGGTGAACAGGAGATGATAGGGTGACCTAGAGATTAGCAAGAGTAGGATACCACCAGTACCGATAGTTCTGATGGGGCAATGGAAGGGAGAAGTTTACCAGACCCTAGAAATTAGAGCCACCTGAAAGAGGTGAAAGCCATGAGGTACTGCCCTGAAAGCTGGGGTCACAAAGGAGTCACAGCAACTCCCCGATAGGCCACCAACAGTCAAAAAGAGTGAAGAAACACCTTTGTTTCCCCCTTTTCATACTCTACAATCTTCCACCAGTGCTACCCCAGGCCAAAGCAACTGGAAGTAAGTTGGCAAGTATATCCAGGAAATTTCCAAGGGTCTGTGCTCTGCCATGAAGAGCAGAACAGGAGAAAACTGGGAATCCAAGATCTAAGAGCATGTTTGCAAACCGCAGGTATAGAACCCTTCTAGACTGACTTGCAAACACCTTGGAGAAGCAAGTTCTACCAGGATTTAAGTGAGCAATGTCTCATTTTAACAGGAGTCATGCTAGGTAGCCTAACAGAATGGCAGGAGTGACTGCTGAAGGTGGGCAGTGGAGGGAGGAAGAGACTGAAACAAAATGTACAGCCTGTCCCAAGACAAACTTAGTCTATAGGCATTTGCTGTTGCTGTGATTTAGTAAGTCACGTACTTACACCCTGTGATTGATTTAAAAATGTTTATTTCTTGAAAATCTTAATAACCTCTCTCCCTCCCTCACCTGTCCTCTTACAAAAAGCAGGCAAAAATATGGTGCATATGTGTGCGTATGTGTGTATGTGCATATATACTCATTAGAATCAATAGCACATGCAGTCATGGCAGGGGGCTTGGCCACGTCCCACCTCAGCTGCGTCTGATCAATGAAGGAGACATGAGGCTCATGCACTGATCCCGAGTGTTTGGCAGCTTCTCCCAAGCTGGAATCCAGTGCACAAGAACATGCTAGCCAGGGGCACAGGGATGGAAAGGAAAAGTACTCCTGAAAATATCTCTAATTTCTTTCAGATGTTTCCCATCAACTTGGTTGTTGGCGTGCTTTCCTATTTTCCGCTTAGTACCTTTTATAGTCACAACTTCAAATATGAGATGAGTGAAAATAAAGTTTTTTAAAGTGAGTGTCACCAATCTATACTCATATGTATGTACAAAGAATACGAAAACTTAAAAGTGCACTTACAAAATGCAATAGCATATGAAATATATACACATATATGCTTTAAAAAAACAAACTAATTACTTTTTTTAATCAACTTTTATTTTTCTGTCTCATCTGCTGGTGCCTATAGAAGAAAATAATGATAAATCATTTATAAAAATTGCCTCCTTTGTACTAAGAAATACAGTCAGACAGACTTTCTCATAAATTGTTTAGAATAATGTGACTCTCCAGTGTTCTTCTTCTGATATGCGTGTTTAAAAGAAGATGGTAACAACCACAAGCTTTGAAAGATGATTTTATTGGGTGGTGGTCAATGAGATTTGCTAGGAAAGGAAGAAGGGGGTATGTTGGGGAAATCTGTGCATCTTAACAAATAATGATGTAAGTTACTTCCTTGTATCCTTGCTAAAGAACACAGACTCTGTCACTTGAATAACAAATCAAAACCTAGATCAGAAGCTAGAAAACACAAACAGAGATACTGATGGCTTTAAGTAAGTAAGAAAGAAGATAAATAAATAAATCCTCTTCCCTCTCCCTGGGTTTTCCCTAAGTGTTTCTCTTGTGGGGTACTCAGGTCCTACTAAAGCTGGCTCTCCAAACCAAACATTCTGAAACACTCCCTTGCTCATCAGCTAAAACAGAAACAACTTTCTAGCTCTGGCCTGATGATGAGCTTCCTCTTGGAAAACATTTACCCAGAATTCATTATTTAAACATGAGTTGTTTTTTCCTTCTAACTAAATCAATTGTTCAAATTAAAAATGCAAGGGAAATGCTTAATTTACCTAGCAGAAACAACTATCCTAAAGAATATGAAATATGCCTTAAAAAAATATACAGGACATGCCAGTTCAGTGTCATTTGTTCCAATTAGGGGCCTACAGGTCTTTTTTGTACCTTACTTTTATTATCATACCAGGCCATTAGCAGACATTTTCATCATTACATTAAAGTTGTTCCTTACACTTTTTTGTTGGATAATAAGATTTAGCCCATTATAGTACCATTATATGGTACCATCCACATTTTTAAAAAATTTCATGAAAAAACATTAAATGTCATTAAATAGTCTTCTACAAACTCATATTAAAAACTGAATTATTGTTACACTGGTATCTCTCATTTGATTTAACCAATAACCTAAGGGTGAATATTTAAGTTATTTTCACTTTTTATTCATTAAAAACAAATTGTGATGATGTAACACCCTAGCAAGAAAATCCCAAAATACTATCATGATTAGTTTCTTCAGAAATGTTACTACAAATACTATTACTGGGTCAGAGTACACACACAAGTATGCCACACAGCTAACATCTAGAAAAGTTGCATCAATTTTTATTCCTATTAATGGTAGGAAAGTGCTCATTTATTTACTGTATCTTTGCCAATTGTGAGCATTGTCATTTATCATCTTAATCATATTTTTAACATGCATTTTTTATTTCTACAGAACTATAACTTTTCATTTTTTTAATCATCAGCCTTATGTACTGATTGGTGAATTCTTATTCATGGTCTTCAACAGTAATGCCAACATGGACTAATTAATATATGCATTAGACCCTGTGCTAAGGATTTAGGATGTATAGTTAAATAAGATATGCAAGGACCACAATGCCTACAATAAGCTTACAGTTTATTGGGGATAAAGTACACAATCACAGGGTATTGAAAGATGAAAAAGGCTAGAATGCTACACAGAATTTATCTAGAGAGAAAGAGAGGGGTCCACTAATGAAGAAGAGTGGTCAATTTATTCTTTCATTTCATTGTTATTTTTGATTAAGTGCTTTTCTTCTACTAAGGATATCATTATTTCCTCAGGGATATACATAGAAAATACTCCTAATTTGCTATTATTTGTCTTCTAATTTTGTTTTAATTTTTCTCTTGCCAAGTCTGACAATTAATTTCTTCATAATTTTCCTATTGGTCATATGTGGAAAGGTCTCTACAACAAAATACTAGAAATCCTTACCAACATTTTCTCCAATCATGTTTATGGCTTTTCTTATTTAAGTATTTATATAGAATGTATTTTATGATATATTATGAGGTGGTACTATAATGCTTTCTGGGTTTTTTGTTTTGTTTTAGAGTTTCTTTTTTTAACTGCAAATGCAGACAACTGACCCAATATTTAATTTTGAACAACCCACTATTTTTTTTAATGAGCAAAGGCAATTTGTGCTATACTAAATTATTACTGTGCTTTCTGTACTTTTAAAATATTCTTTTTCATTTATATGTACCAATACCCATCAGTTTTAATTATGATAGCTTTATATTTTCTTATAGCATTTCATAAGACAAGATGCTCCTCAATCTATTTATGTTTCAAAACTGCTTTCATATTCTCATTGTAAGTATAAATTTTTTGGTATTTTGATTTGAATTGCCTTAATATACTATATCAATTGGGGAAGAACTGGCATATTTCCCAATATATGCTGCCACAGTTAGACATTCTGGTGTCTAACTCTTTAGCCAGCTCAGGATTATTATATTCCTTTTTTCCCCTATCATTCCACTTTCAATTCTTGTTCATATTACCTGGGGTTTCAGAGCTAAAATAAGAAATATTAAATTATTATGCAGCAGGCATTTGATTTCCAGGATAAATTCTGACATATTCACTTATGGGCTACTATTTATCATCAACCCTGCATTTGATAGATAATGGTCCTTCTTTCATGAATTCTTTGCTTTTCTTCATTTTACAGAGTGCTAAATTATATCTTTTCATGATTCTTTCCAGTAGGGAGCATGTATATGACATTTCTTGTAATTCTGAATGCTTAAGAACATCTTATTTTCTCATATATGAACAACAATAGAATGCTTTGGTCATAATCATGTCCCTTGAAAATACATGACCTTATGTTACTTATCTTTTGATAGAATGGTTAATGGTTATTATTGATATTGATGATGATGATGATGATGATGATGATTATCATTTGCTTTAAGTATTTCACTACTGGATTTATCTGATTTTTCTTTTCATTTTGAAATTCAAAATAAAATAAAACTTGCATTCTGGTATTTCTTGGTGCATGGTGATTTACAGACTCAGACACAAGCATTTTTTACACCTAGAGTCTTGCTTGTACAAGTCTTTCATCATTGCTTCAACATTGTCTGTTTAGGTGTACCATTCTGAGATTCTTATAAGTTACAGGAGATCCTGCATCTACTCTTCATGTACCGTCACCTCCTCTCTAATCATATTCATGGTTATCTTATGACAGAACTGCAAGTTGTTCTACATTAGTTGCCCTTCACTGCTTCTCAATTTGGAAAATAAGATTTTATTTCTACGCAGTCTTTCATGAGATTACTTCACCTTTATGAGTGCTTATTCTTCTCTCTTTCTTTACCTTCTTGAATTATTTTATAAACACATATTCTGTAATTTTATTCTGCTTTCCTTAGAAAATACCTGTCAAAGTGACTATTTCCAAATCTTTACAGGAGTTTTCCCTTAGATTTTATTTTTTCATAGTCATTTTTATTTTTCTCTGTTTTTCTGAGAGGAGTGATTATCCCAACAAAGTCGCATCGCTATGTCAGCCAACGTTTCAGAGCACCCATATGCTCAATGGAGTGGATTCTTAAGAGACATGCATTTTAGCCCTAGTTTCTTAGCCAATGCAGACATCAGCTCATGGCAGAAGAGGCCTTGCCTTGTTGACTTGGTTTTCTCTCTGTCATCCCTCTGATGATTATTCCCTCTGAAAAGATGCACTTCTACAAAGGTAGAACTTTCTGTTCATTGTAAGCATCATTCCAAAGGAAATCTAGTTTCAGAGCAGGTTTTCTGATTGGGATAATTCTCTTGTCTGCTTCCCTAAGCACTTTCCTGGCATCATTTCATTTAACTCTAAATTAGAGGTGTCATTAAGGTTTTGACATAATTTCTTCTGTTTCCTAAGTACACTGCTCTTTAACAGAGGAGAAATATGAGTATCTTTAGTGCTTTATTAGAAAGAAATTCCTTAACAATTTGTGCACATGAATGGCACTACATTCTGGGGCTCATATAGCACCCCCTTACACACACATTTTTCCCATATTTCTGGTTTATTCTTTGAAAATCACAAGAACAATAACTTAGTTACCTTTGTTAATGTTCCTGGGATATATAGACATCTACAATCTATTAAGAGTTAGAGAATTTCATTTCTTAAAAAGGAAACAAACATTTCAGTGATTCCAACAGGAAGATGCCCTGACATATTCTAAATTTATAAGATTTGGCAAAAAAAAAAAAAAAAAAAAACCCTTTTTAATTATTCTTAACAATGCCAATGAAGAGTAATCATTTTGTAGATGAAAGAATAATATATTAAATCACTCATATTTATTAAATAGGGATGATGTGCCTTCCTCATGGCAAAGTTGTAAGAGGAATCCAAATACATATAATACAAAGTCATAAACCTTGCCTGAAATTCATTAATACCTAGTTACGGGAAAGGAAATATTTTAATAAAATGATTTATGGATAACATTGTATTATCAGATGTTAAAATTACATAGATTCATAGAATGTGTAAATTAGAGTGTAAATATAATAAGTAGTGAAATAATTGGTGAAGAGTGGGCCTAAGCTTTACACTGAAGGCCTAGTAAGACACAGATAGGTTAGAATAGAAGAAAAATCCCAGCTGGTGGAAAGTATAATTACAATAATAATTAATGCACAACAATCACTACGACTTACTATTTCCCAAGCACTGTACCGGTGTCATTTCATTTAATCTCCTCGACCTTCCTTTGGGCTAACAATAGCCCCAATTCACAGTGAAGAAAGTGACAACGAAGAATGCAGTGCGTATTTGAATGCAGACTGGCTAGCTTCCAAAGAGTAAGATTTTAACTACTAAGCCTCACTCCATAGGACCAGAGTCATTGTTGAATGTGACTATCGTATGTGTGGGGAATAGTGACGGATTCAGTACAAAGATGAAAAGAGTAAGCACCCATGGGAGGATCTTTCAGAACACTACCGCATTAACAGCATTTGGACTTAAGAAAACCTGAATGTCATTCACATCCATAGGGGGCAGTCTGAGTGAGTAGTTTACCAAGTGGCTTTAATTATTAATAAACCACTTCCCTTTATATCTTACCTCTCAAAAGATTTTCATTGCCTTTCTTGCGTGGGGCAAACACAGCAAAGACCTGAAAAACATTAAAAAGCTGCCCTTAATGTTGTTTTCCTCTGTAGTGACATTGTGATGAGAAGGTGTCCTGAATGACCTTCAGGGACACAGCATTGGCTTAGATTTGAGGAACTGGAAAGAATGAGGAGACTTGATTGAGAAAATCCCACATATATTTGAGCCAAACTTTCTTAGCATTTAGTGTCTTTACAGGAAACCAAAGGGAACTGGGAAGAATTTACTTTTTTATGGCTTTTACTCCTAGTGGTTTAGAATTAATTGCACATTTTATAATTGTGTTCTTGAATGCTACATGGAAGGACTGAGCCATACCTCTATTCTCAAGAAGGCAGTGGATTCCACAAATTCTCTATAGGTGAGTTGGTTTTCATAAGTCATCTCTGATTATGTTAAGAAATGGCACAAGCTAATATTTTTTTTCAAATGGGTCTGATGACTTCTGCATGATCTTTCTGCATCTTCTCTCCCCGACTCTTAGCTTTAATCCAAATGTTTTTAGTTTTTCCCTGAATTATGCTACTATGTGTTTACAGTTTATCAATCCACCACTGCAACCTCAGTGTGTCCACTTGTGTGCTTATCTTGGAGAAGAATAAATCTTCACAGTTTTGAAAGAAGTTTTTGTTAGAAATATTCCTGAAAGCTTCTTTCATATGTAAAGATAGAACATCTGCTGAAAGTTGCTATAAATATTAAATAATATTTACTAAAACATTAACAGTGCTAAGTCTTTTTTTCCTTATTCCCTTTCTCTGTTCCTTTTCTTAAATATTCCCATGCAAGTTTCCCAAGTTTAGTGTTTATTCAACATATCTACATAGAATACAAGGCTAAGGTGCCCAAATGTTGACCCAAGATAGGTTTTATTTGATGTCAGTGTAAGACTGGTAGGATTCTCACCTCTTTCCAGAGTGTCTTTAGGGCTATTTCTGGTATAGACATCACAGATCAATTCCTCTGTCCTTGGATTGCTTGTTAATTGCATTCTATGGTTACTCTAGTATTTGTCTTACTTTAATCTTTTATTTTAGGAATAAAGAAAGCACATTTCTTCCATCCTTTAGCTTCTTGCTATGCTGCACTGACCTCCAGTTCCTTCCAATGCTGGATGTCTGTCTCTGAGTATTGAAAACTGTCTTCTTCGCTCTTACTCATTTCTTTTCACTTGGCTTTTACCTGCAGCACCTGTCCTATTTTGAAGGCTGACTGGTGAAAAGTTACTTCAAAAATCTCTACTTAGGGGTGCCTGGGTGTCTCAGTGGGTTAAGCCGCTGCCTTCAGCTCAGGTCATGCTCTCAGGGTCCTGGGATCGAGTCCCGCATCGGGCTCTGCTCAGCAGGGAGCCTGCCTTCCCCCCTTCTCTATCTGTGCCTGCCTCTCTGTCTACTTGTGATCTCTCTGTGTCAAATAAATAAATAAAATCTTTAAAAAAAAATCTCTACTTAGTTTTGTTGAAGGCCATGTGGTTTTGAGAGAAGGTGATATTTTCCTGGCATCTTGCCCATATCCTATCATTCCTCTCTGGTAGTCAAGAGTAGATGATTTTCCATTTTCAAAACTCTGATCCTATTGAGTCACTAACACTCAAATGCTCAAATGTTTCCAGTCTTAAGGTTGATCCTGGCTTTCAGTTGTCATCAGAACAGAGATATCTATGTTATGAACAATCATTCTTGGGGAGATTCATCATACTGCCTAATAGGTTCTCTCTAGGTACATATTTGAGTGCCTAATTTTATGGAAACTGATTTTTCCCAACTCCTAATAATAAAGGTCAATAATAGAAGAATACTCTAAATTTAAAATAACAAGAAACACGTTTAGCTAATAGCAAGAACATGGCTGTTCTCGTAAATCTTCCTAAAGGTCTATCAATGTGATTTTCATGAAATAAACTTTTCTAATTACTCTAGTTTATTCCACTTTTTTCTAAGCCCTTACAACATTTGTTTTATCACTTTTAAAGTACTTGTTATATATTGTTTATATTATATTGCCTTTTCTTATACATGATTTTTTTTTCTTCCAGAGTAAAACCTTCTTGAGGCCACAGACTATCTTACATTCTTTAATCCTCTCAAGCTATTTATATCTCCTTTCCCTAGGCTGAAACTCGAACATTTTGAGAACACTCAGAGGGGTCCTCAATTCTTTTCCTACTTGGGTCAAGTCAATTGTTAGCTTTCTAGCTTCATAGAGTAGACCACCTAGCACTTCCAGAGAAAACCACTTATCCATTCTGATGGACTTTTTTTTTAATAAGCACGATATCATGTGGTTTTTCACAAATGCTATGAAAAACATTGACTTATTCTGAACTCACAACCTTTCCTTTCTAAGTAGTTTCAAGCCTCTCCACTCCCTTCCAGATTTGTTTTTTGTTTTTGTTTTTTTTTTTTAAGAATTTATTTATTTGTTTGACATAGAGAGAAATCACAACTAGGCAGAGAGGCAGGCAAATAGAGAGGGGAAAACAGGCTCCCTGCTGAGCAGAGAGCCCAATGCAATGCGGGGATGGATCCCAGGACCCTGAGATCATGACCTGAGTGGAAGGTAGAGGCTTAACCCACTGAGCAACCCACGCGCCCCCAGATTTCTCTGTTAATAAATCTCTCAGTTTTAGTCTCCTGGATTTCAACTTCCCAGGAAACAGGAGCTATTAGGAGTAGGGTATTTACATCTCCTCCCCACCTCAAATCCATATTTTTATAGATTTTTCCTGTCTGAATCAAGAAGGTTCCCTACTTTTTTTTTTTTTTTTTCATTAAGAATATCTCTACTTGTGCCTTTGATGTTATTTTTAAAATCTTCTTTGGGACATTTTCTATTAAATATCTCATTTTATTCATTTATGTCTCCTCCATGGATGTCATTTCTTTTGCATGTGCATTCAAGACATTCACATTCTAAAAAAACTATCTACTACATCTCATTCTCTAATTAACCTACAGTCCGTTTACCTTAAATAACAAACCATTATAATTTTACTTCATCCTCTTGCTTACCTCCAAGACTATATATTAAACTTCCATCCTGAGAATGAAGATGGAACTATCCTAACTAAGGGTCACCAAAGACCTGCTTTCTTTCCAGGTCTCTTCCTTCTGGACTTGTGGAATACAGTGTGATTGTCTTGTTCTTCCACATTTTGGAGCTCTTCTTTCCATGAGGCTTTATGAAATTACTCACCCATTGGCTCCATTTGAATACTTTCTTTTGCTCTTTTATTTATTCTGGCATGAATGTCAATGCTCTCTAGGGTTTCACATTTAGCATTCTTCAATATTAACAGTAATAGGTATTTTTGAGTCCTATTCTATGTCAGTGCTTGTACTATGGTTTATGGCTTACCTCACAAGTAGCTAGTAAACTAAAGAATTGGATTAATTCTCTCGTGCTAATTTATGAAAGTAAAGCCTGAAATTCAGAAGGTAGGTAACTTGCCCACAGAGCTAGTAAGTAGCAGATGTGGTATCAGTATCTAGCATGCTGATTTTCCAGGCTGTTCCAAAGTTTTTTCAAGGGCATTTTTATCCATGTCAATGATGCTAAGCATTGTCTTTAGGTTTCTGATTCTAAGATCCATTATGTCCAACCCTCACCTTGTCTATGCCCTAGATATGTGTTTCTACATGACTTTTAAAAATTTTTATTTTTTAATTAACATACAATGTGTTATTTGTTTCAGGGGCACAGGTCTGTGATTCAGCAGTCTTACACAAGTCACAGCTCTCACCATAGCACATACCCTTCCCAGTGTCCCTCACCGAGCCACCCCATTCCTCCCACACGTCTCCCCTCCAGCAACACTTAGTTTGTTTCCTGAGATTAAGAGTCACTTATAGTTTGCTTCCCTCTCTGGTTTCATCTTGTTTCATTTTCTCCTCCCTTCCACTATGGACCTCTGTCTTCCTTCTCAAATTCCATGTGTCAGTGAGAGCATATAATAATTGTCTTTCTCTGATTGACTTCTCTTGCTTAGCATAATAGCTTCTAGCCCATCAACAGATGAATGGTTAAGAAGATGTGATATATATATATATATATATATATATATATATATATATATATAAAATATGCAGCCATCAAAAAAAAAATAAAAACAAAGAATCTTGGCATTTGCAACGACACGGATGGATCTACATGCCTTTTAAATCTTGAGTCCCACCCAACTTTCTCTGGCCACACAGGACTCTTTACTAATTGTGATGATAAACTGATGATATGACTCCATGACTTGCTTCAGCTTTATCCTCTGCCATAGAAAGTCCGAATCTGTATATGTTGCCCACAAGGTACACTCTTAAAAGACTGTTCATTCTGTAAGATCTAACTAAAATGTGTTCTCTTATTTCTTACTTTCCCTGACTTTCACATACAAAATTAATTTCTCCCACATCTGCATGCTATAAAAGATTTACTGAAAAAAATCTCCATTTTAATACTTAACACTTAGCATTGTAGCTTGTTTGCCACATATTTTTTCAAATAAATAGATGGTGAAATATATTAAATCATGATTGCCTTTTTAAGTAGAGTAAAAATCAATATGCTTTGCACATAGCATGGCCTTGGGAACCATTTCTTGAATGTGCAAAATAAATGAATATGTTTCTAAAATTACATTTTAAAAATAATAATTTTAGAGTTGACATGTGATCCTTATTCACATCTAGTTGGAATCTATAGCTAATCAAGCCCTTCATAATTTGAACTCTGAGCTCTGACCCACATAATTTCTGCCACGTCAGAAATCATTCAGTGGAGATAAGCACAAACATTTTCTAAATAACAAGGTAGATATTAAATAAGTGCACGACATAAATAAACTATTGTCAATAAATATTTCTTCTTAAATTCCTTTCTGTTGTCACATATCTGGTTTTAAAAATCCAGTTCAAAGATTATCCCTTCCATGAATCTTTCCAAGAAAGTGCAGTTGCAAGATATCTTTATTTTTTTTCTCTGATCTACTTTAGCTTGGTGTATCTCTTCCATGATACATCTCTTTGTATCTTGCATCTGATTACTTCTATTTGTCTATAATCTGCTTGAAGACAAGGTACTTTTACTTACTCCTCTTCGGTATCCCTCATACATAGCAGTTTCTCTCACAGACACACAATGAGGATAATAATCCACATGTGGCTAATCATAAATTCCCTTTAAATAATTAACCTCAAAAAATGTAATGAACAGCTAGGCTCATTAAGTCAAGCCAATAAGCATCAATTAACTGTTAACACTATGCCCAGCCACATGCATAGGCTCTGTGAGTTTTAAAGAAGAAAACCACTTGATTGCTCCCCTTATAGCTTTTATAAAGTAGTTGGAGAGACAAACTTTTACAAATGAAACTGGAGAACTGTGTGCAATCAGATGAGTGATTTTTTCCAATTACATCATCACCATTTATGTGATGGAAGAAGATTCTTTCTCTACTTCTTAATTGTGTCCAATGACTCTGAACTTTAACAGCTGGAAGTGAACAGATTGACTGACAATAGTCAGTGGAAATTCATGCCTGGGAATGAGTTCAAAGCACTGTGATTACCAAGAGTGGGATTGTCAAAATCAAGTTCAGTCCATGGGGAGAAAGCTCTCATTATGAAGACTATCTAGACAGGGGATGGAGATGAATCAATGCAATTGGAGATTCAAGCTGTGAAACTGGAGGCTATTTGGGTGAGGTTTGATGCTGAGGTCACTATTGCATTTAATGGCTTTGTATTGCTAACAGTAACCACCAGGCAAGAGTTGGGAACAATCTGTCCCACTCTAGGAAGTATGCCAGTCAAAAGTGTGTATGTGTCCAGAATCTATCCTCTAACCTCCTCCCTGATATTTTTACCATTTAGCACTTGACCTTGGCAGTTTACTTAAGTGGGTTTTGTTTGAACCAAAAATCTAGAAAGCACTTATTGACCCTTGAGATACTGGTTAGATAATTTATTTATTTTAACAAAATTACATGAATATGCAACCATGTATTTAAAATGACATCTGTTGTAGCCCCAGGTAGCTTATTTAAGTTATCTAGGAAGATAAAGAAAGGTTTAAACTCAAAAATAAGTAAAGGTGCTCCCTAAACACTGAAAATTTATTTCCCGAATCTGAGAAATATTAACCTTTATTATGCATCCAATAGATAAGGATGATCAGAAATAAATAATGCTTCTCCCTATGAAAAGAATGTCGTCCCTTCCAGGAGGAAGGATGCTGTTCTCTGTTTCGTATCTGGCTCTCAGACTATCCTCTGTGCAGACCAGAAAACTGAACAAGCACCATTTCTCTACATTAGAAAAAGGTGTTACCCTTTTAAGACACTTATTTCCATGTTTTGAAAAGCTATTGTAATAAACTAATTTTGTTAGGGCAGGACATTTTGCTGTCATTTACCAGAAAATTTTCTGACTAATCAACAATGCTATGATGACTATGTTGCATGAGTGCCACTTATATATTTGCAAAGCACAGTCTACATAGCTTTTCTCAACAGAAATACCTGACATTTGCAACTCAAACCTGATAAGTAGTTTTAACTCATTAAAACATAAAAATAGTCAAGGATGTCTTAATTTGTAAGTTGCTGGCAAGATTAGTATGACATCTCTGAAGTTAACTATAGTATCTTCTGCCTTCCTTCTTTTTCTGACTTGAGCTGGTATGACATTAGTAGTGACATCCTAGTGCATCAAAATTTTTAATGCAACGTAGCAAATCATTTTCCCATGAAAATAACATTTTATGTGTTAGAAACTTGAATATCAATAATTTCCTTCAATTGTTTCAAATAATTTCCTTCAAAATGCTTCAATCTAATACAATGGTCATATATTTTTTAAAATAGATGGCCATTTAGAATATTTTTAGGATGATTTTATTCCGGGGGTGCTTGGGTAGCTCAGTTTGTTAAATGTCCAACAACTGGTTTCAGCTCAGGTCATGATTTTATGGTTCAGGGGATTGAGCCCTGCATCTGGCTTCCTGCTCAGTGCAGAGTCTGCTTGAAGATTCTCACCCTTTGCCCCTCCCCCACTCACTCCCAGTATGCTCTATCTCTAATAAATAAATCTTTAAAAAAAAGAATAGTTTTATTTTGTTTAAATGCTTTCAGATCACTCAGTGGATGATATATTTAAAATTATACATAAGGGGACACCTGGGTGGCTCATTCAGTTAAGTATCTGCCTTCAGCTCAGGTCATTATCTCAGGGTCCTGAGATCGAGTCCCACATCAGGCTCCTTGCTCAGTGGGAGCCTGCTTCTCCCCCTGCCTGCCACTCCCCCTGATTATGCTCTCTCTTTCTCTGACAAATAAATAAAATCTTAAAAAAACAAAATTATACATATGGGTAAACAAAGTTTTCAGGGAAGATGGATTGGATGTGTTTTTCCCAATTTCTCCTACTAAATACAACTAAGAATCTTGGACATTATATGTGAAATTAACTTCTATACCTTTCAGTCAGGATGACTAAAAGGTATAGAAAGAAAAACCAGATAGTGACCTTTGGATACAAGGTTCAACATGGTGGTGAATTCTCCTAGTTTTCTATTTGCTTCATGTGTTCCAGACCTGGAACCAAACCAAGCAGCAACCTGGAAAGAGCAAAGTAAGCAGATTAAACAAAACAAAACAACAAAAAGATCCCAAAAAACCTCTTGCAAATGCCTGCTTACTCTAGTCTAGGGACCAGGAAAGAGGCAGACTAAAAAAACAAAATATTTAGATAACAGTCACTCTATTCTAGTCAAACACCACAGAAAAAAAAACAGTGGTCCCCACCCCTACCCACTCTGACAGGAGCCACATGGGGAACCTGGACTTGCACACTCACCAGACTGTAAGAAAACACTCCGACCCCCACCTTACTGGGTGGTATCAGAGAAAACCAATAGGGTAATAGAGAGGCCAAAACTTTCTTTTCCGTCAGGTGGCTAATGAGCCCCCTCCTGTTTCCTGTGTTGCCAAGACCATGAAGAAGGAAGTAACAAAGCATTATTCCTTTTCCAAGCGAGGGAGAAATCAGTAAAGACCAAGTGGGGACTCCCACCTCTCCAGTAATTAGAAGACCTTCCCTCCTTACCCTAACCTGGCAGCAGTGAAACAACACTTCTCCACCCCTTCCCCACTAGAGCAGTTCCAGAGAAAGCTGAGAGGTTTAAATAGGATCCAGAGTCTCATAACATAGTACTGATATACATATAGGTTTCTACTGAAAATCACTTGCCATATCAAAAACCAGGAAAATTTCAACATGAATGAAAAAATCAGTAGATAATGCTGAGATTACAGTGATGCCAGAATTATCTGACAGGGGTGCCTGTGTGGCTCAGTTGGTTAAGTGTTGGACTATTGGTTTCTGCTCAGGTCATGATCTCAGGTTTCTGATATCAGGCAGCATTGGGCTCTGCATTCAGCAGAGTCTGCTTCTTTCCCACTGCCCCTTCCTTGTGCACCCATGCTCTCTCTCTCTTTCTCAAATAAATACATAAATAAATAAATCTTTAAAAAAAGAGAGAGAGAGAATTATCTGACAAAGACTAAAACCCCACATTAAATTTAAAAAAATAATAATAATAAAACATTAAAAAATAGAAAGTCTCCTGAAACAGAAAATATAAAGAACCCAATGAAAATTTTAGAACATAATAAAGTACAGTAACTGATAGAAAACTCATTATGTAGATTCAGTAGTAGAATGGATATGACAAAGGAAACAATGCATGAACTTGAAGACAGAACAATGGAAATTACCCAATCTGAACAAGAGAGAGAAAATAGAGTTAAAAAAAAAAATAAGCAGAGACTGGTAGAGTCATAACAACTTCTACTTTTCATGTCACCAGAAGAAGAGGGAAGGAGAGCACGGCTAAAAAATTAGTTGAAGAAATATAAACAGAAAACTTGCTATTAGCAAAAAATATAAACCTACATATTCAAGAAGCTGAGTGATCTCAAACAAGATGAACTCAAAGAAATCCATGCCAAGACATATCACAGATAACCTTCTGAAAACTAGAAACAAAGAAAAATTGAAAAAGCAGAGAGATAGAGAGAGAGAAATACAAAGAGAGAGGAAAACAGAGAGACACACACTGAGAGATAAAGAGAGACAAAGAAATAGAGAAATAATAACTTCCTTATATGGGAGAAACAATTTGAATGACATAGGATTTCTCATCAGAATCCACAGAGGCCAGAAAGAAGTGGTCCACCATTTTTTAATGCTAAAACATACTCCAAATCTGCCAACCCTGAACTCCAAATCCAATGAAAACAATCCTTTGAGAATAAGGCAGAATTAAAGAGGGAAAAGAGAATTTCATTAGTAGAACTATCATAAATAAATAGCTAAAGACAGTTCTTTTACCAGAAATGAAATGATAAAAGAAGGAATTTTAGAACACCAGGAAGGAAAAATGAAAACAGAAAGAATCAAAATACAGGTAAATACCATACATTATCCTTCTCATCTTTGCTGCTATCATTGCTACAAGCAGATGGGACCAACAGGCAGTGCAGTTTGTGGGCCAGTGGCTTGGAAAGCCTAGGGCTTTGCTATTGCTACAGCTGCCACTATCCCAGCAGCTAGTAGATCAGACTGCCCAGCAGGCCAGGTGTGGAGCTGGGGCTGTACGGCTAGGCTCTGCTGCCACCAATGTGTTAGAATGCCTGCAGGGCCTCACTGGAGGAGCAGGAACCAGGACTCCACTCTAGATCTCTGTTGGGCTTCCCCTTTCCCAGTTTGTTGGCTAGAGAAAGCAGGCTTTCCTTGGACATGTTTGTTGTTTAAACCTGTTGGCAGTCCCTGGGCTACAGGCCTAATTGGTACTGGGTCAGGGGGTTTACAGAAAGTAAAGAGAAAACCCAGGAGCTTCATCATGTTGTTTCTCCAGTCATCACGTCTAGGGTGAGTCTTTTTTCTAGCTTTCGGTCCTTTTGTCTATTGATTATTTCTATGGTACTAGATATACTTAAAAGTGGAAAAGCAGAGAAAAGTAAGTCTGTACCATCTTGTCCCAGAAGTCCTCACTAATTGTGTTGAATTAATTTTTTTTCATGTTTTGCCTGTAGGTTTCATTTTAGAAGGCTTTTATTCAAGGAGCCTTCCTAACCTCACATTTGATTTGGTTCCCTCCTACTCAGTCCTATGAGCTCCCACTGAATCTTTTACTTAAATAATAGCTCATCTTCTATGAGAGTGCCAGGGAAAGGAAATACAATATTGTGAAACTACAGCTCCCTGATGGAAGGGATCATGTTTGTTTCAGTGTATAAACCCCAGCAAGACTCATAGCAGGGGCTCAAAAAACATTATTGAACAAATGAATGAATGTTTGAATGAATTAATTAGTGAGTTAATGAAAACTTGTTATATTCAAGCATAAACTCTGAGAGATTATTTCTTATTCATACTTTTTTCATCACAACTACTGGGAAAATTATTTTTACCTGGTAGTTTCTTAAGTAGACATTGTTAGCAGAGCCTGACTCTACTTTCAAAAAGAGCATAATCTATCTGGCAATTAATTAACTAGGTTCCTTCCAGCACCAATAGTACATACACACAATAAATAAATAAATGCACATTATTTTATGTAACAGCAAGAGATTACTTCATCACATCACTGCTATATGTATCAATATATATGAATATTGTGAAACTTTGTATTGCAATTTATGTCACACCCAGATAAGAACAAAATCCTCCTAAGGCACCATTCTGAATGGTAGAAAAAATACTCTGTTGACATTAGGTACAAGTTTTATTGTGCCTTGATGCCAAAATCTAAGCTGTACAGAGATCTGTTACTACACTAGCTAATGTTTTGTGTATTCTTGTTACTGTTTTTGTTACTTGATAAAAATGGGAAATTATTGGTAGAATATGACCTAATCTGAACTGTTATATTAATATAGCATTATTTTAACAATATAGTTTACCACTCCAATTATTAATAATACTTTATAAAAATGTTTGCAGCATGTCTTAAGATATCTTCAAGTTGCTTCTCAGTAAAAACTGATGAAGACATTATGAAGTTTTGTTTTGTTTTTTTCCTGATCCTTACCTTCTTTATGCACATCTTGTTTTGTTCTGTGTCAAAATTTATTTCCTAGCTCAGATAACTTGTGGTCTTTGGTCTGTAACCTAAAGTTTCAGATTTCTTATTTATTTATTTTTTAAGATTTTATTTGTTTATTTGAGAGAGAGACAGAGATAGCACAAGCAGGGAGGAGAGAGAGAAGCAAGTTTCCCTCTGAGCAGGAAGCCCAGTGCAGGGCTTGATCCCAGGATCCTGAGATCATGACCTAAACCAAAGGCAGATGCTTATCTGACTGAACCACCTAGGCACACTTAAAGTTTCAGATTTCTAATACCTTATTACCTAGATGTTTGCAGAAAAGAATGTATGATAAAATTTAGCTTGTCCACAAATACAATGAAAGATAAAAATATATTTTGAAAAATGTTGGGTATTTATGATTTAGGAAATGGCTTTTGCCATTTCATATTTGTTCCATTTGTTACTCTTTGTCTTTTTCTTCTTTTTCCTTCTCCTACCTCCACCCTTCTGTTCTCTCAATATCGGGTTGTGCTGTCCTATTCCAGCCTGAATCAATCAATCAATCAATCAATCAATCAATCAATCTACCGATCTACCTCTCTATATAACAAATATATTTTAGACATTTAAAATCAACATGAAAAGTTCAGTTTCTGTCATTATCTAGAATTCACTGATTTTGAACTATGCTCCCAGTATACTACTATCAAGTATTCCATTGTCTGTACTCATCTGATTTGACTTGACTATCTAAACAGCCAACTCTTGGTCTCCAGTGTGAGCCAGCATTTACTTAATCTGCTTATTCAGATAAGACATTATGGAAGATGCTGTGTCTTTGCGTAAATACAGTTTCTTTGGTATGACCTGATACAGAGTGGATGTTCCAGTCCTAAGGGATGATCCTAAAATATGGAACGATTTCACAAGAGGGTATTGGCTTAGTTTAACCCAAGGAAGAACTAGAAAGTGGGTAATTTCAAAAAAGCATTTAAAGAAGTGGCTCTGAGGGGCACCCGGGTGGCACAGTTGGTTAAGTAATCAACTCTTGGTTTCTGCTCAAGTCATGACCTCATGGTTCTAAGGCCGAGTCCCATGTCAGACTCAACACTCAGCATGGAATGTGCTGGAGATTCTCTCTCCCTCTCCCTCTGCCCTTCCCACTTGTGATCCTTCTTTCTCTCTCTAAAATAAACAAATAAATCTTTAGGGAAAAAATAAAGAAGCAATTCTAAATCTCGGTCTAGTTCCTAAATTCTCATTTAGGATACTTCCGAGAATCCAAAATTTATCTTCTCTCTCCTTTCTACCTCTACTCACCTCTCCTGCAGTCATATTCTCTGTTCTGCTGCTCCATCCAATTCTTTCCTCTCACATAAGCTGCAAACTGAAAGATGAAAATCTCTTTTAAGAAGACAATGTTTTCAAAGCACATTGGTGTAATAAAGAATCTCTTGAGTTTTCTGCATACCATTCTGTTTAATAATAATAAATTATTAATTAATATGCCTATAATGAATAGTAATGATAATTAGAATTTATTTACTTCAGATAAATATGGTATCATCTCATTATAACAGGGCATTGTCATTTCTACAACATTATCTCACCTTAGACTACATTACTGATAATAATTATTCTCTGTCCAACATCATACCTGTTTCTTATATTATATATAGAATAAAGCCTAAGACTTATTCTATCCTGTCAAAAATATTACAGATACATTAGAGAAAATTTTTATAAGATGATCAGTATGTATCATCTTATACATTGATATTATTATACTATAGTTTATTTGTTCATGAATGATAGTAAGGTTTGTTCTATAACCTAGAGATATCCTTTGCCCAACATAATTTTGTTGTATATTAAGTGATGGCATTTTATTAATCACTGAGTATAGCTTCATGAGATAGGGAGAATAAAGTGTTGTCTTAGCCCTGTGACTTCACATTAAGGAAGACTGAATAATATGGCAAGTGACAGCTCTTATGCTATTAAGTAGATTAAATTTTTCTTTAGAGGAGAGGCCATTTGGTTAAGTTCAGGAGAACTCAAAAAGCAAAATGTAAGGATCTCAAATACTACAAGAGTCCTTTTTTTTACTTCAGTTTTTAAATATTTATGGCACATTAAGTCACTTATGACCCCAATATCCAGTAAAAGCCACTATTTAAGTTTTCACAATAGCCTTCAAGTAGTTCTCCTCTCCATTTATAGCACACCAGATAAATAGTTGTAAAACTTAAGAATTAAAAACATAGGATAAATGATAATTCACTTTAGATTGCCTTCTTTATCTATGTATTGCATACAGGAATTATACCTATTAAGTGATACAGGCTTGAAATAAGATCCCAGACATCAAGATGATTATAATTGACTTTGAGGAATAAGACCAGTACAAATTTAAGACTATAATCTTCATAATAACAAGGACTCATTTACTACTACAGTCCCACACTACACATCAAGATGGCCCAGAGTAGAAACTTAGAGATGTAAATAGATGAAAGGATACATTAAATGAAGTAAAACACAAAATCCGAAGAGGATGAGGTAGCTTGGGTTTGTTGTGGGTGGCCAGAGAAACCTCACTGAGGAGGTAACTTCAGAACTGAAAGACAAAAGGATTCAGAAAGAAGAAAGGAAAGGCAGAGCTCTCCAGGAGGGGAACAAGAGGAAAGGTGTGTAATATGGAGAGTATGTGATCTGTCTGGAGCATCCTTGCAGACATTTGACTTGGAGCATAATGTGCATATCTGATGAGGCAGTACTGGTTTGGATTCCACTGCAGATTCTGTGAGAGCTTGAATTAGGAGAGCATTTTATCTTTCAGTAATTTGAAAGCCAGTTTATATTTGTGACCAGCTTGCTGCAAATAAGAATTATATATGAAGAAAATGTCATTAATTTGTAGAATAAATTTGAGGAAGGGAAAGGTGACAACAGGAAGAAAAGACGATGGGAATAGTCTGGGCATGAAACAAAAGTGGGTCTGAAGCACAAAGTGGCCATGAGAAAGAGAACACAGCTAAATGAGCATGGCTACATAGTAGGCATTGAGAAAAGTGGGGAGAGGAGCTGAATACTTTAGGCCCTGAAAAAGCAGAGAATGTATAATCAAGAGGGCTAAACTGACGTGTTTTGGGTCAAGTACTAGAAGCAGCTTGAACATGGTGGGGTAAAAGGAAGAACTTGTTAGACCTGGATCCTTACCTAACTGTGCTATGTTGGGGAACTGGCTCAACATTTCTGATCATCAGTGTCCTCATATTTATAATTAGAACACTAAAACTACCATATACATTTGCACAAAGATTGAATAAACTAAAGTTTATGAAAGATTAACACGCAATAATCCTTTGATAATGTCTGTCAACTTTGATCAGCATTTTACACATGGTAAGTCTGCTAATTTTGTTTTAGTTTAAAAGTTTTATTATGTAGTATTCAGTACATGACAAATTATAAATGCTCTGTATGTTTTATGAAGCATGATGATAAACCTGCACTCATGAGCTGACTGTCCATTTTCAAAACTATAACGGAGCCAATGTCATTAAGTCTGCTGTGTGCTCCTACAGTCACAGAGGTAACCATCACACTGACTTTTTAAATGATGTTTTAAGTGCTAATTCACATACAATAAAATACAGCCATCTTAAGGGTATAGTTGTGTGAATTTAAAAAATATTTTTAATTATTTATTTGTAAAGTGAACTTAAATGTATTTAAGGTACATGACATAATGATTTGATATACATATCTATATACACACACATATATACAGCAAAATTTTTCTACAGTTGAGCTAATTAACATATCTTCTAATATAGTTATTTTTGTGTGTGTGATGAGAGCATTGGAAATCTCTCTTAGCATATGTCTACTATTCAGTACAGTACTATTTATTACTTAGAGCAATCATGTTGTGCATTAGCTCTCTAGACTTTCTTATCCTATATAATTTCAACTTTGTACACTTTGACCAACATCTCCACGTTTGTCCTCCATCCTTCTCCCCCTGCTTGCCACCATTCTACTGCATTCTACTGGATTCAATTTTTTTAGATTCTACCTATGAGATCATGCAGGTATTTTCCTTTCTCTGTCTGGTTTATTTCACTTAGTATGCCTTTCAGGTTCATTCATGTTTGAGGGAGGAAGCTCCTTTTATATCAAAGTCAATTTACGCACTCAAGAATTGACTTAACATATTTTTATTGTTTATTTTTTATTGTTATATTTTTTGTTGTTGTTGTTGCCAAATTCTCCAGTTTTTTTTTATTCCAGTATAATTAACAGTGTTATATTACTTTCAAGTGTACAACACAGTGATTCAACAATTCTATGCATTGCTCAGTGCTTATCATAATGGTGTATTCTTAATTCCCTTCACCTATTTCTCCCATTCCCTTACCCACTTCCCCTCTGGTAATCATCAGTTTATTCTTTATATTTAAGAGTCTGTTTTTCTTTTTGTTTGACTCTGTTTGTTTTGTTTCTTAAATTCCACATATGAGTGAAATCATATGGAATTTGTCCTGCTCTGACTTATTTCACTCAGCATTATAACCTCTAGATCCATTCATGTGGTTGCAAATGGCAAGTTTCATTCTTATGTATGGCTGAATAATGTCCCATTGTAATATATACACAACCTTATCCATTCATCTACTGATGGTCGCTTGGGTTGCTTACCTAATTTGGCTATTGTAAATAATACTGTAATAAACATATGGGTGCATATATCTTTTTACATTAGGGTTTTCATTTTCTTTGGGTGAATACATAGTACTGGAATTACTGGATCATATGGTAACTCTATTCTTAATTTTTTGAGGAATATCCATCCTGTTTTCCCCAGTGGCTATACCAATTTACGTTCCCACCAACAGTACACCAGGGTTCCTTTTTCTCCACACCTTCACCAACACTTGTAGTTTCTTGCACTTTTTTTATTTTAGCCATTCTGAAGGTGTGACATGGTATCTAATTGTGGTTGTGATTTGCATTTGATATTGAACATCTTTTCATGTGTCTGTTGACCACCTGTATGTCTTCTTTGGAGAAATGTCTGTTCATGTCTTCTGCCCAATTTTTAATTGGATTATTTGTTTTTTGGGTACTGAGTTGTATCAGTTCTTTATATATATTGGATATTAACCCTTTATTAGATATGCCATGTGCAAATATACTCTTCCATTCAGTAGGCTGTCTTTTAGTTTTGTTGATTGTTTGCTTTTCTGTATAGAAGTTTTCATTTTGATGTAGTCCCAACAGTTTATTTTTGCTTTTGTTTCCCTTGCCTCGAGAGACATATCAAGAAGTTGCTAAGCGACATACTGCCTGTGCTCTATTCTAGGATTGTTATGGCTTCAGGTCTCAGATTTAAGTCTTTCATCCATTTTGTGTTTATTTTTGTGTATGGTATAAGGAAGCAGTCCAGTTTTCCCATGGAGTTCCGTGAATTTTGACAAATATATTACACCACCCAAATACCAAATGTGACAAGTATGACTACCACTCTAATAAAAGATATGAAATAATTCTGTCATTCTAAACATTCTTTTTAACCCCTTTACAGCCAATCCCAACCACTCCTATTTGTCCCAGGAAACCACTGATTTGTTTTATTTTCATACATTTATGTTGCCTACTTTAAAACTTCATGTATATAGAATCACTTGTAGTACCTGGCTTCTTTCACTCAAACCAATGTTTAAATTCATCCCTATTATCTGTATCTACAGTGTGTTCATTTTTATTGCTGAGAAAAGTATGCCACATAGACTATGCCATAACTCATGACATTGGGTTGCTTTACATTTTGACTATTGTAAATAAACCAGCTATGAACATTCATGTACAAGAATTTTTGTGGGTATGTTTTCACTTCCGTTAAACAACTAGAAGTGAAAGTAGATAAATATTTAACTTTGTAAGAAGTGCCAAACTATTTTCCAAAGTTTCCTTTTTTCCTTTTTTAATCATTTTACTCTCACCAGAAATATTCCGAGTTCTGGGAACTCCATATCGTCATCAACACTGGGTATTGCAAACCTTAATTTTAGACATACTAATTGGTATAAAATAGGTATCTTTTTGTGGGTTTTTAATTTTCATTTGCCCATGACTAATCATGGTAAGCATCTTTTCATGCACTTATTGGCCAGAAGTACAACTTTTCTGAAGTGTCTGTTAAAGTCCTTTGTCCATTTATTTTTATCAGGCTCTTTGTTCTTGTATAATTGGATTAAAAGTTATTTATAAATTCTGAATCCAAGTCCTTTGTTAGATACATCCATTGTCAATATTTCCTTGTGGACTACTGTGATTAGCCTTTTCATTTTTGTAATGGTGTCTTTGAAAGAGCTGAGTGTTTTAATTTCGAAGAAGTGCAGTTTATTAATTATTTTCCTTTATGGTTTGTGCTTTGTGACCTCAGAAATCTTTGCTTACCCTAAAATTTTGATGATTTTCTCCTGTCTTCTCTTAGAAGCATTATAGTTCAACCAACCTTCCAGTGAGGTAGACATTTTCTCCAATTATCAAAACATTATCCCCATTATCAAAATCATGGAAAAGACTGAGGCAAGGGTGGTAAAAAGCACTCATATTAACACCAAGACTGTCTGACTTCCTAAGGAATTACAATATTTTTTTCAAGTGCTCAAATTACAGTTTAGAGTAGAAGGACAGTGGCACTAAGACTTAAAATTGAAATTTCTGAAGTCTAACACCAAACCCTCTACCACTCAGCTGTGTGACCTTGTATGAGTAACTTCATTCTTAAATGAGGAGCTAGAATGGAAGGCCTTCATGTTTGCTGCAGCTCAAATTTCATAAGTAAGCAAAACCCAGTTTCCTTTATTGCACACTCTTGAGAGCCAATCACAGCTGCCTGTGGAAGATTCTCGTGTATATGGTAAATGATGTGTAAACTTCTTCAGCCCAGCAAACAGAGGGATGCAGGAGCTGCTGTGCCATTTCACCCCAGTGGGCTGGCCAAATTCCAATCCATGTAATTGCATTCCACAGCTCCTGCCTCCCCTGCCATTTCAGTTCGGATGGGGTGCACTGGTTCCTAAACCCTGCCCTCACTGCCTTCCTCAGCAGTTGGATCCTATTGCTCTGTGCCATGAAACAACCATCAGGCCGCCCTACTCTTCAAGTAGCTTCTGTGCACAGTCCCAGACTGGGTATTCTGGGGAGAGTGCTTTAATTGGAGTAGCCCTGACCAAAGGCTTCCTATCGGTGGAAATGTCTCTGGTTACTCCCTCTAAGCACTGAGAAGAATCCCAGAGTCTGGGGAACATGAGAAACAGTGATGTAAGTGAGGACAAAATTTGGAAGGAAGAGTTTGTTGTTGTTGTTGTTTTTTAATTCTAAGGGAAATGGAAAAAATATGGTTCTAGGCAGAAAACAAATTCAACCCTGTGTTTATTGCCATGGGGCTGTTGCTCCAGAGGTAACCTTGCTAATTAGATTTTGTGTGTGTGTGTGTGATTTTGTTATTAGATCTTTGTTAATGAGCTTGCACCATCTCATCTCGCCTGCAGTCTCCCTGGGCTGTTCTGGAAGTCTGCACAGAGAAAGCAAAGAAAGGTGCCTGTGTGGGAGGCAAATATTTGTCATGCATGCAATCATACCACTATATATTGGACATTTCAAACACTCTGAAACCCCAATGAGGCAGGTAGCTGGACTTCTTTGACCTCTAGAAGAAATTTATTATCGAGTACTTAAACAGCAACCTAGCTGAACAGGGGGTGTGATTATATAGCAAATAAATTGTTACCTGTGACTTACTTAATCCTGCCTGATGCTACTGCTATTGGAATAGTAATTCATTTTTTTTTCCTAATCCTTCCCCATTCCAGAGCTTAAAAGAAAAATATTTCTCGTCTTTATGCTTTGAATGACCTTGTTCAGTCAACAGAAAACCATTCTATAACCAATGCCTTCACTCTCCTGCCTTCTTGTAGGATGGAAGCCACCACTACTCAGATATACTCTCCTACTGCATCAGCCTTTAGTTTACAGTGGGTATTAGGCACACATGCACATCTGTGAGTGTGTCTGACCCTTTTGCAATGAAATTAAGTACAAACTTGAGAAGGAAGTTAAGAGTTTATAAATTACTTCACTGACAAAATAATAGAACAAGAATTCTCTTGATTTAATGAAGTATTTTTGTCCCAAAGGAGAGCAAAATATGCTACCCCAAAAGTTACCCTTTTGTGAGACAAATTTATATTTATAAAGGAAATTTCCATTTGTAAGTGTCTCCCTATAAGTAGCAGGAAGAGAAGGATTACTCTAAATTATAATAGAATCTAGTCAATGGAAAGGCACAGACTTAAATCTGCTTAACAACATTTGCCCCTGTTTACTTTGCTTTTCCTAGTAACCTCCCAAAATCTGCACCACTCCACACTACTTTTCTTTTGTTTTTAGATTAAAATGGTATATGAGGTGGTGCCTTGGGCCATCTCAAGGAATTTATTCATTTTTTCTGGGTATCTCTCATGCATGTGTGAGGTATACATGTCAATAAACTGCTCTTTATTTTACTATTGTCAATCTGACTTTTATTACAGGGGTCTCAGCAAGAACTTAGAAGGGTAGAGAGAAAATTATGTTTCCTTCCTCAAACCTTTCATACCATTACTAAATGTGGCAAAAGTTTCTAATTAAGAATTTCTCTTAAAATGAAGAGCAGAAACAGTTTATTATCTCCCAGAAACATCCCCCTTTCATCTTTTATAGTGTTGTCCTTGTTTATTTTGTCATCTGTTATATCTGCTTATGAACAGCCTTTTCTTTTAACTGTACTTTTTAAAGGTCCTTGCTGCGAGGGAGCAGAGGCAGCCATGAAAACATTATGCCAATCGTTCTAATGCTTATAGAGCTATTACCTTTTTGCAGTAAAATCCATTTTGTCTTCCTATGACCCATAGATAAGCAGTCTGCAGGAAAAAAAAAAGAATAAAAATGATGATGGTATCATTCTAACTATTGCACTAACTAAATTTCCCTGAGCTACTGCTGTAATTTTTCTAGCTCAATTTCTAAAATGTGAGTATCTGACTCACTGAAATCACATGATACAGAGAAAAATTATGTATTCATTCATTCAAAAATATTTGTTGAATTCCCGTTACAAATAACAAACAAAAACACTGCTGTTGGAACTTTGATGTGAAAATGTATTTTCCTGCTCTCAAATTTCTTATGTTCTAGAGGACACAGAATGTAGAATGAAATATAATGCATTCAAAATGTAGAATGAAATATAATGCATTCAAAGTCACAACAGGCTCTCCATGGAAGCCTTCATGGAGAAAGTGCCATTTGAGTTGGGCCTAGAGCACAGTGGGGTGGACTGTATGATAACCAGATGACTACAGCAAGACTTTTTTAGAACTTCTCTAGAAATAATGGTTTGAAAGAATGGAGAAGGAAACAAACTGGATCAAATGCAACATTTTGGAAAGTGCTTTGTATAATCAAATATGCAATGCAAAACATATGATTGGTGTAGAGAACAAGGGCAAAAGGAAATGTAGATAAAATTAAATTTCCTTGTAACTTGCAGCCTATTGACAAATACTTGAGGCAGACAAGAGTATGACATTCCACCAGGAACTCCCAACTGTCTTAATGATAATGTCTTGCAGGAAGGAAAAACGACCTTAGCTTGACAATAGCTAGGTCTCCAGGATCCTGTAAGTCTTCTTCAGCATATGAAAATCATTTTGGAAACTTATTTTGTCTTTACTTCCCCCAAATCCAAAGTATATGATCAATTGCTCCTCACTATCTTAGGGCAGCTTTCTGCCCATGGTCCTGTCCCGGTGCTTTAAAAAAACCACCTTTTTTTGTGCTAAAAACTTCTCAAGAATTCTTTCTTGACTGTTAGCTCCTGAACCTCACATCAATGATCACCACTGTTAAAGACCTAGTGGAATCTGATTTAAGGATATTTTCATTTCAGTATTAGAAATCTCTAGAGGAAAATACTTTCATACTTAGTATTTTGTTGTTGTTGTTGTTGTTGCTGTTTCATTTGTTTTTACACTGAAGCTAGTGACAGAAACAGGTTGAGGGCAGAAACCCCAAGCAAAACTTCTAATCTTCTTGTCTATTTTTAGCTTTGCTCAGAAACTTTTGCTCATCACCTTCTATGGACTATGGCTCAAAATAATAAACACAGGCACTTAAAACCACTTGAATTTCCTTGCTAAAATAAATGTTGTATTAGTTTCCTGGGGTGGTAATAACAAATTACAATAAACTTGGTCACTTAAAACAACAGAAACATCTATTCTCTCAGTTCTGGAGGCTAGACGTCCAAAATGAAAGACTGCATTCCCTCTGAAGTCTCTAGGAGAAAATCCAGCCTTGCCTCTTTCAGCATTTGGGGCTCCAGATGTTTCTTGGCATACTATTGTCACTTGTTTGCTAAGGCTGCCATAACAAAGTACTGCAGACAAAGTGGCTTAAATAACAGAAATTTATTTCCTCGATTCTGGAGGCTAGAAGTCGAAGATCAAAACGTCCACAGAGCTGGTTTCATTTGCAGCCCTCTCTCCTTGGCCTGTAGGTGACTGTCTTTTCCCTCTGTCTTCTCATGGTCTTTCCTCTGTGTGTGCCTCTGTTCTAATCTTCTCTGTCTATAAGGAAACCAGTTATATTGGATTAGGGCCCATCCTAAGGGAAACTCATTTAACCTTAATTATCCCTATAAAGTCTTTAGGTCCAAATGCAGTCATATTCTAAATGCTAGACATTAGAACTTCAACATATCGATTTGGGGTGTGTGTGTCACAATTTATTCCATTGCAACTATAGTCTCTGGTTCCATCTTCATATGGCCATATCTTCTTTCTGTTTCTTCTCTTCTGTATTAAATATTTCTCTTTCTTTCACAAGGACACTTGCCATTGGATTTAGGTCCCACTCCAATAATCCAGGATTATGTCCTCATCTCAAGGTCCTTAATTTAATTGCATCTGCAAATGCCCATTTTCCAAATAAGATCCATTCACAGGTTCTGGGGAATAGGGCATGGCCATAGCTTTTGGAGAGCTATCAGTGAACACACTGAAGTTGCGTTGCACTAAAATATTGGTTACCTTATCTTTCATTCTATTTTCTTTCTTGTTAGTAGTATGAACAACTTTATACTTAAATTAAATGGAGATAACACTTCTGAGGGGGGTGGCTACCACTATACAGAGATAGTTACAGCATAATAATAAATATTTTGGCTTATCTGTTACTTTTTAACAGTGTTTGAGACTCTCTCCCTCTACCTCTGGCCCCTTCCCCCCATAAATAAATAAAATCTTTAAAAAAATAAAATAAAATCACTTTTAAGTATTTAATATAGATGCAGGTCATCTATAAATTCACTTATTGTTCTGACTGAACTACTTATGCACTGGCAAAAAAATAAATAAAAAATGGCTATAATAATTCTAAGACAATATTATTTTTCAATAAATAACAAATATTTATTGGGCAAGAAACTATTATGACCAGCTACTAGAAATTTAATACTGTCAACCCATTGCATGGATTCTTACTGTACTTAAAGGCAGTATCACATTGTTTTGTGTTAAGATTCAAACAATCATGGATTTGTTCTTACAGGACAGAAATTAACAAAGGGCAAGAGGGATATGTAGAAAGTAATAAAATATTAGGGCACAATTTGGAGAGATCAGAGAAGAATGTTCTTGAGAGACTACGACATTATATAAGAAGAGAAATCTAGGGCTATTTCAGAGTGGTCTTGGTTTAGCATGCTCAAGAACTTCCATTTTATTTTACAGGCAAAAAGATACTGATAATGTTACCAAAATAGGGGTAATATTATACAGTGCAACTCTAGAAATGCAAATATAAATGTGGCATAAATTTTCAAAGCAAGTAAAATTAATACCAATACCAGATTATCTCAAAGTACATAAAGACAGATGAAAATATATGAAAGATTTACTATGCAAAGATATCAGCTCTTCCATTATAATTTGATAAATTCAATGTAGCCTCAATTAATAGAATTTCTGTGTGTTGCTTTTAACAATAGAAGCTACCTCTATATTTCAAATGAAGTGGAAAAACAGACACTAAAAATAGACAGTAGTTTTTTAAAAAATAGTAATAAAAGGAAACATATAAAACATTAAAATACATCATAAAACAGCTGTAATTAAAATAGTTTATCCCCGGCATAGGAAAACAGATCACTAGAACAGAATAGCAGGAGGAGGTCTATAAACAGACATGTGTTTACATAAGATTTCATTATATGATGAAGTCATTATTAAAAACAGCTTTACCCTTTTTTCACAAAAACTATTGATAAATCAAAGAAAAACATAATAAAGGGATACAAAAAACTTTGTAATACTAATGAGCAAACTTTTAAATATTTTAGGGGAAAGATTTTTGATGCAAGATTTCAAAATAAATAAACCCTAAATGTCTTTAAAAAGATAAAGTAATTTTTGAACAAAGATATCATTAACAAGTAAAAATATAACCTGAGAAAATATCTAAGCAGTTTGTGTAAATGACTTATATTAAATATCACTTAAAAATCAATATTTAAGAATAACTATGATTACATAACATACTTATTTACAAGTATCTTAAATTTCTTTCAAATAAAATTCTAAAATAAAGAAAAGTTTGAACAGGTACTTACAAAGGAAATATAAATAACTTTAAAGTATATAAAAAAGATTGGCAAAAAAAAGAAGGATCGTTAGGAGTATGGAAAATATGCTCTCTCATATATATTTGGTGTAAGTACAGATCGATTCACTATACTATATGATAATTTGGAATGTCTATCAAAATGTGAAATATGCGTCCTTGGTCCAACCAATTCTATTTTTAGGAATTGAACTCATAAATACACTGAAATAAACACATTAAGAATGTATGTACAAGAATATCTACTGCAGAAGTTTTGTAATAATTAAATTTTGGCAATATCCTAGATGCTCATAGGGAAATCATTCATCTACCCATTCAATACATATTTATTAAACATTTTCTTTAATTAAATAATCAAAAGCTCTTAGAGGATATACATGAAGTAGAATATTATAAAGATATGAAAGATATGGGAAAAAGTTTCATAATAATAAAGCTAATTCCCAAGAATTGGTTAATTAAGAAAAATTAAACTGAAAAGACCAACAATGCATATGATATGGTTCCATTATGAAGAAACACTGGGAATGCACACTTATACATATAGGTATACATAGGTATAATGTATAGGCGAATTTTGTGTATGGGGAAGGTACACAAATATATGCATATAATTTTGACCCTTGATAACACTTAGGAGAGTGGCCTGGAGTGTCAAGCCTTATTTTTATTCCATGTTTTATTTTCAATTCTCAGTATTTTAGAGTTATTAGTTTAAGTAAGTTTAAAATCAATAGATTTTTTTGTTTTAAAAGCATAAGAACAAGAATAGCCTTGGTAAATAGATTTTGAGACAATTGTAGATGTCTCTTATTCACTATGCCTATAATATGCTGAAGTAGAAAGTTCTAACCAATAGGTGGAAAGGATAATAGAAAATTGAAGACTACTTGTTGACATTAGAGTCAGTGTTTCTCAGACATCATTACCTATAGAAATGAGGTAAAATAGTACTCTCCCCCAAAGGTACATCTTTCCTAATCTTGTAATTCTTGACAATAATTTTGGATTCATTTCACTCCTTGCTACTTTTCTTGTCTTCTTTTAGTATAGGGATACAATATCAGGAATTTTACTAGTTGAATAGTCCAAAGTATTGAGAATTGGGAAACACTAATCTAGTCTTACCTTCTTATTTGTAATTATGAGGGAAATGAATCAGTTTTAAATAACTTGCCTATTACACATCTATCAGGGGACAGCATCTGAACAAACCTAAACTGACTTCCAGGGTAAAGGGGTTTCTAAGGCCATTACTTGTTAGGTATAATTTCAGGTGGGTGAGATTGATTTTAAAATGTGCTTAATGAAGAGAAGGAGATAAATCCATAATGGTTAGAAACTATAAGTGACCTGGTGTGAACAAAACAATACATTCCTTAATACAGTTCAATGATAGTAGTGTTAACTTTAAACAGAAGAGCAGTTTTATTTAAATTAAAAAATGAAATTATTAAGAAATAGAGGAATGCAATTAAGAACAAGTAGGATACAGCAAACCACAGATAAGTCCAAAGAGATGAAGGGAAGGTCTGCTTTTATTAGGTTTTAGGAGACAACTGGGGAGAACTGTTCTGAATAAAAGTTTATTAGAGAGGAACAATAGTTGTAGCAGTTTCTCATTGGCTGAAGGCAGTAGGTAGTGCCTTGTTGCTGGGGCAGGGAGGGATCTTACTTTTTTTAAAGGCATAAGATAAATTCCTAAATCAAAAGTATCCTCTTTTATCAAAATAACCTCTTATCTTCCTTCTTCTGGCTTGTTAAACAGCCCCCAAGGAGTGGTACCTGGGTGAAAGCACCTCCTTCAGGATTTGCTAAATCCATTTTAAATGACATTTGCTTTATTTACTTTCACAAGAGGATGGTTCATTGATTTCACAATTCCCAAAACCCAGTGAGTGTTGCATTGGTTTTTGAGAGGATGGAATTTATTGTTTGGGTCTCAAATTATGAGCTTGATTTGGGTTGTTTTGGTTAGGGATGAGTAATCTCAAACATGTATCAGGTTTGGAATGAGTGACTTTGAGCACTTTTTTTTTTTTTTTTTTTTTTTTTTACAAAACTCCCAATTGGGCAAAACTCAAAACATTCTTTTTTGTCAACCATTTTCCCTTAATTATTAAACCCATGTGGATGCTAATGGAAACTTAATCCATGTGTTTCTCATTCACTTGCATTCAATTCACCAAGTGCTGTTTTGTAACAGCATTTGACGTGAAAGAAGCATTCTGGGGACTTTTTCTTAGAAACAGGAAGTGCTGTTCTGCCAAAAAGTAAATGAACTCTAACCCCCTAAGATTCCAATTCCATTTGAAATGCTGAAGCTAAAAAAGAGGCACAAAACTTAACTTGGCAAAACATGTTTCCCAATCCTTCATTTCTTCAGCAGTTTTACTTGTGGAAAACTACCAGGTGAACTATCTTGTTTTCCCTAATACCACATAGCTGATTGTCAAGGCACATGAAGGGACAGCAGTTGTTTTGACTGATATTCCCATACTCACAAATATTTGATAGGTTTTGGTGAAATTCTCTTCACCCTCAGGAAGAACAGCAAACATGGAAAGGAGAAACCCTGCTTCTGATCATATATTACTCTATTGCATCCATCAAAGAATTTATTTTCTCTGAGTTAGATGATAAGCTATAATGGTAGGGTTAATTTGAGCAATATTAGTGTAATTTGCTGTTATTCTCTGCGTGTGGAATCTGGGAATCATTTTGTAATTTGTACGTATGTTTGTATATATGTATACATTCATTCATCATTCATCCATTCACTGCCCAGAGTGATTACAATGTATAGTCAAGTTTAAAAATGGGTCTCCAACTCTCTCAGTATAGCATCTCAGCACCCACATCAACTGCTGATTCAAAATCTTCAGTATAAAGAGATTCCCAGGTGATTCATGTGAACAATAAATTTGAGAAGCAAGTTTTTAAAATGCCAATTCCACAGGGTGCCTTTGTGGCTCAGTCATTAACTGTCTGCCTTTGGTTCAGGTCATGATCTCAGAGTCCTGGGATTGAGCCCCACATCCCTTCATCGGTCTCCCTGCTCAGCAGGAAGACTGCTTCTCCTTCTCCCACTCCCCCTGCTTGTGTTCCCTCTCTTGCTGTGTCTCTTTCTATCAAATAAATAAAATCTTTAAGATAAAATAAAAATGCTAACTCCTGAGTCCATCATCAGAGATTCTGATTTAACGTGGCCTGGGTGTTAGAATGCATCTCTCTTATTTTTTTTTTTTCTTTTTCTTTTTAACTTCTCAGGGGTTTCTATTGTGCAGAAAAGTTTGAGAATGGCTGCTCTAGGCTAGTTTGTGGAATCTCAGGTTCACTGATTTTAAAAAAAAATCACTGTCAGAATTTGGTGAAAACCTATTTTCTACCCAGTTGGGTAGAAAAAGATGGCCAATGATCTTCTGGCATTTCTACCTATTTCTAAATGGAGTGGATCATCACCCAGGTTAAATGACTGCCTAGAAAGAAGTCCCAAAGTATCACCTCTAAAAAAGTATCACATCACTGGAAAAAGCTGCCATTAGTGTTTCATTGATTTTCTTTCTGGACTTTCTCTTTCAAAATGCAAATTCTCCCATGAAGGTAAATATCCACATCACTGCTGTATAAATAAGGATACTCAGTCACTTCCTTCTGATTCGCTGGAGTAATTACTCTGAAACTGAAGGCTGTGGTATTGAGTAAAACTATATTTGAATAAATCCCCAGGTTAGAGAAGAAGAGGAAATGGTGGCCACTCAGAGCCAGTGAAAGAGGACTATGATGTATGAAGGGTGGGGCCCTCTGGCAGGCTTTCTTGATGGATTAAGCTGGGTAGGACTTTAAGGCAAAGGGAACAATTACAGTTGATTAGTAAGGGATATCTTTAGTTGCAGGAGGGAGCAAAGGACTGACATGAGGAAATCTGGATTTTAGGATTAAGAAAATAATAAGTGAGAAATGTGGCAGGTCTCTGGAATGGAGTCTGAGCTTTGGGATGGGGTTCATTAAGTGAATAAATGAAATGGGTAACAATTTTACAAACCAAGACTGGGAAGGAACCAAAAGAGGATGGTGAAAAACAAGCAGTAAAACCGTCAAATTGTGAAAGCATGAGTACAGGACCAGAAGAAAAAAAAGTAAAATAAAAAAAATCAAAAACAAAATCAAAAATGTTGGTTTGAAAAATCTTAAGTGTGTTTATAAGAAGGTTTTTTTGTAAAGGTTTATTTGAGAGGGTGTGTACACGTAGGATGAGGAGCAGAGGGAGAGGGAGAGAGAGAGACAGACTCTCAAAGCAGACTCTATTCCCAGAGCAGAGCCTGACATGGGGCTAAATCTCATGATCTTGAGGATTATGACCTGAGCTGAAACCAAGAGGACATCAACTTACCAAGCCACCCAGGCACCCCAGAAAGTATTTAAAGAAAAATAACTGGGGATGCCATGGTGGCTCAGACAGTTAAGCATCTGCCTTTGGTTTGGGTCATGATTTCAGGGTCCTGGGATTGAGTCCCGAGTTGGGCACCCTATTCAGCCAAGCTTCTCCTTCTGCCTCCCCATCCCAACCCTGACTCATGCTCACTCTCTCTCTCTAATAAGTAAATAAAATCTTAAAAAGAAAAAAGATGGGGCGCATGGGTGGCTCAGTTGGTTAAGTGGCTCCTTCGGCTCGGGTCATGATCCCAGGGTCCTGGGATCAAGCCCCACATCAGGCTCCCTGCTCAGCAGGGAGTCTGCTTCTCCCTCTCCCTCTGCCTGGGGCTCTGCCTACTTGTACTCTCTATCTGTCAAATAAATAAATAAAATCTTAAAAAAAGAAAAAAAGAAAAAAGAAAAAACAAAAGAAAAATAATTGGACTGGTTTTATTTTTTCTTTTTTTCCATATCACCTTCTATACTTATGCAATCACCATGTTCCATTAAATTTATTCCCTACATGCTTTCAAATTAGCCCACTGGGTTATTCCATCACCACTGGCACCATCTAAACTTCCCTTTCAGTTTGGGCTCACACCCCATTCCCCACCTGGCAGACAGAACAGCATATATGAAATTAACAACCACTAAACTGTCATCAATAAAAGATTCTGAATCCTCCACAGACCTAAAGACTTGGCTCCTGCCTCTCTCTCTAGTCTTGTGTGTATTAACTCATCTGTGAAATAAGTTAATAATTCCAGTCATCATGTAAATGTTTCCATATATTCTTTTGTCATTCAGAGTAATCCTGTGAAATGGGTCCTATTTCAGAAACAGAAAATTTGGAAAATTAAGCAACTTATTCAAAACTGATAATCAGGAATATAAACTCAGTCTTTCTAATTTCATATTAAGCTGAAGTTAACATAAGCTAGTCAATTCAGTACATTTATTAAGACTGAAAATGCAGGAAGAATAGTAATCTGAAAAGATGCCAACCCTACCTGTTCAATGTTTAAGTATTGTCTTATAATTATGATTTATTCATTCAAAAAAATTATTGAACACTACTTCATATGTGTGGAATTGTGGTAGTTAGACTTCAGTATCATAGCAATGGAAAATTTGAGACATTTTATGTGTGAAATATAAAATAAGTAAATAGGTAAATACATTTATCACTCTGTTCCATGCATGCTGCTCTAAATAATTAAGACTAGTACTTTCACAAAATATAGAAAAACACTGTACAAAATATTAAAAAATGCTTATGTACATTATCAAGCTAATATGATAGTAAAGGATTACTGCATGAAGATTCAAGGGAAGAAAGATAAACAGGGAAATAATCCCAACATTTGTGGACACTTTCCCTAAGAGAAAAAAGAGGAAAGTCAAGAAACTAAGAATCTAGAATATACTTGTAACAGCCCTAATGGACTAAAGATGCAGGTGTTGGAGTCCAGATCCCTACAAGGGAAACTTGATTGTGATAGACTGTACCACAGAAGTAAACATGCTTCTAGAATTTAAAGAGACCCTCATAAGCATTTCAGTTTGATGTTGAATTATCTTAAGCTCTCAAATTAGATGTACTACAGGAATTCTAGCATACCCTAGTGCTTAAGTACACACCTGGAAAAAAAAAATAAAGAAAGAAATATCACACAACATTTTAGACCTCAAATTATTTCTCAAAACAATTCTGCAAATGGAATGTCAAGTACACAATCCAAAATAACCAGACACTCTAAATGACAGGAAATGTGTGTTGGGTGAAAAGGAACAGCGGGCAGGAAACACGGCAGAAGAAATAGAAAATAGAGATACAATGAAGGGATTCCAAATACTGAAGTTATCAGATTCAAATGTTAAAACAACTATGCTTAATATGTGCATATAATAGGAGGGAGGAGAAAAGATGGCCAAAGAGTAGGGGACCCTATTTCAACTGGTCTCCTGAATTGAGCTGGATATATATACCAGACCATTCTGAATACCCATGAAATCAGCCTGAGATGTAAGATATATCTGGAGCTCTACAAACAGAATATATCTGGTGGTTGGTCTCAAGGTATAAAGCAGGGAGCTGTGACTCTAAGGGCAGATATCAGAAGACAAACGGAGGGGAGGGACTCTCTTTTGCACCACCAGAGTGCAAAAGCCTCCTCTTCTGGGGAGCAGGCATGGACTCACAGACTGGTAGCAGCAGGGAAAGGACTTTAGGGCAGCCCCACAGACTGAAACCTGGAGCTGCAGGAGTGTGTGTGTGAACCAGGGGTGGTTTGTGGTTTTAGAAGCATAAAGGGCAGAGACATGCCTAGACCTGGAAATGAGGTCTGGGAGTGCTGCTGTAGGGTGCACATCCCAGGATGCTGCGGTTTTTAGCAGCACAGACAGAAATGGAGACAGTGGGGCCTGGAGAGCTCACTGAAGAACAGACTGCAATCTCTCTGTTCTGAGACAGAGGTTTAGATACAGTCACTTCTGCTTTGACTCTCAGAAGAGAGGTGGAAAGCCAACAGGGAAAGCTGCCAGAGAACAAAAGCTGCCCCCAGTTTTTCACTGAGCCCATCTCCCCGCCCCCCGGCAACAAACAGGTTTGCCTCAGTAACAGCATGGCTTGCCCCTCCCCCAGAAGACAAGCTGGAAGAACAAGAGGCCAACAACCCTAAGTCCCTATAAAACAGGTGCATTTGCTTGGGTTGTGGTCAATAATTTGGACCCTGTACATTCCCTCAACCACCCCTCAATGGAATGACTAAGAAGAGGAACCCCCAAGAAAGGAAAGATTGAAAGACTGTGGCCTCTGCCACAGAACTAATGGACATGGATATAACCAAGATGTCAGAAATTGACTTTAGAGTAACAATTATCAAGGTGATATTTAGGGTTGAGAAAAATATTAATGATAATATAGAATCTCTAAGGGCAGAAATGAGATCTAATAAGGCTGAACTTTAAAATAATATGAATAAAATGTGGTCTAAACTGGATATTCTGAATACCAGATTTAACAAGGCAGAAGAATGATTTAGTGAGATAGAGGATAAAATGATAGAAAAGAAGGAAATTGAGGTAGCATGGTAAAAACCAATTAAAACCCAAGGAGTCAAACAGAGAGATAAGTAACTCAATGAAACATTCCAATATCAGAATTATTGGAGTCCCTGAGAGGGTGGAGAGAGAGAGAGGTCTATAAGATATATTTGAGCAAATCGTAGATGAGAACTTCCCTAACCTGGGGAAAAAAGCAAGCATTCATGTCCAAGAGGCAAAGAGGACCCCTCCCAAGATAATGAGAACAGACTGATGCCACAGTATATCATAGTACAATTTGAAAATCTCAGATCAAAGAAAATCTTGAGAGTGGCGAGGGGGAAGAGATTTCTTACATACAGATGGAGGAATGCAGAATACATCATACCTGTCCACAGAGACGTGGCAAGCCAGAAAAGGCTGGAAAGACATATTCAGGGTACTAAATGAGAAGAACATGCAGCCAAGGATACTTTATCCAGCAAGGCTGTCATTCAGAATGGATGGACAGACAAGGAGCTTCCAAGACTGGCAGAAACTAAAAGAAACTAATGTGAACACTAAGGTGGTCCTGCAAGAAATATTAAGGGGGGTTCTATAAAAGGATAAAGACCCCAAGAGTGATATAGATCAGAAATTTACAGAGACAATCTATAGAAACAAGGACTTCATAGACAACATGATGATAATAAAATCAAATCTCTCAATAATCACTCTCAATGTGAATGACATAAATGCTCCAATGAAATGGCACAAGGTTGCAGACTAGATAAAAAGACATGACCCATCCATATGCTGTCTACAAGAGACTCATTTTGAACCTAAAGATACATCCAGACTGAAAGTGAAGGGATGGAGAACCATTTTTCATGCCATCGGACCTCAAAAGAAAGCTGAGGTAGCAATTCTCCTATCATACAAATTAGATTTTAAGCTAAAGACTGTAGTTAGAGATATAGAAGGACACTATATCATGCTTAAAAGTTCTATCCAACAAGAGGTTCCAACAATTGTAAATATCTATGCCTCCAACATGGGAGCAGCCAAGTACATAAGCCAACTGTTAACCAAATTAAAGAGATATGTTGATGATAATAATATGTTGAGAGTAGGAAACCTCAAGGCTCCACTCGCAGTAATAGATCATCTAAGCAGAAATCAACAAAGAAACAAGAGTTTTGAATGACACACTGGACCAGAAGGACCTCATAGATACATATAGAACATTCCACCCTAAAACAACAGAATACTCATTCTTCTCAAGCGCACATGGAACTTTCTCCAGAATAGACCATAAACTGTGTAACAAATCAGGCCTCAAGCAATACCAAAAGACAGATTATTAACTGCATATTCTCAGACCATAATGTTTTTAAACTGGAACTCAATCACAAGTAAAAATTTTGAAGAAAGTCAAACATTTGGAAACTATAGACCATTCTTCTTAAGAATGTTTGGGTCAACCAGGAAGTCAAAGAACTTAAATAATTCATGGAAGCCAATGAGAACAAAAACACATCGGTCCAAAACCTATGGGATACTGAAAAAGTGGTCCAAAGGGGGAAATACATAGCTATCCAAGCCTCATTAAAAAAAAAAAAAGAAAAAAGAAAAGAAAAATCCTAAATACAAGAACTATCTTTACACCTTAAATAACTGGAGAAAGAATAACAAAGCCTAAGTCACTCATAAGAGGAGAAATAAGATTAGATCAGAAATCAATGAATTAGAAACCAGAAATATAATAGAACATATCAACAAAACTAGAAGCTTGACCTTTGAAAGAATTAATAAGATCAATAAACCACTGGCCAGACTTATCCAAAAGAAAAGAGAAAGGGCCCAAATTAATAAAATTATGAATGAAAGGGGAGAGATCTGGACTAACACCAAGGAAATAGAAACGTTCATTAGAAATTATTATCAACCAACTATATGCCAATAAATTAAACAACGTGGAAGAAATGGATGCCTTCCTAGAAACCTATAAACTACCAAGACTGAAACAGGAAGAAATGGACAACCTGAATAGACCAATAAAGTACTGAGATTAAAGCAGTGGTCAAAAAGCTCCAAAGAAACAAGAGTCCATTTACAATAGCAACAAAAACCTTAAGATAACTTAGAATAAACCCAACCAAAGAGGTAAATGATCTATACTCTAGAAAGTACAGAACACTTATGAAGGAAATTGAGGAAGACACAAAAAGATGGAAAAACATTCCATGCTCAGGGATTGGAAGAATAAACATTGTTAAAGTGTCTGTGCTGCCCAGAGCAATCTATACTTTCAACACCATCCCGATCAAAATATCAATGGCATTTTTCAAAGGCTGGAACAAACAATCCTAAAATTTGCCTAAACCAGAAGAGATCCTGAATCACCAAGGAAATGTTGAAAAAGAAAAACAAAGCTGGGGCATCATATTGCCTATTTCAAGCTATATTACAAAGCTGTGATCACCAAGACAACATGGTACTGGCACAAAAAGAGATGGAACAGAATAGAGAGCCCAGATATGGACCCTCAACTCTATGATCAACTAATCTTTGACATAGCAAGAAAAAATATCCAATGGAAAAAGACAGTCTCTTCAATAAGCAGTGCTGGGAAAATTGGACAGCTATTGGGCAGAAGAATGAAACTTGACCAATCTCTTATACCATACACAAAGATAAAATCTAAGTGGATGAAGGACCTCAGTGTGAGACAGGAATCCATCAAAAATCCTATAGGATAACATAAACATGTCTGCGAAGGGAAACAAAAGTGAAAATGAACTTTTGGGACTTCATCAAGATAAAAAGCTTCTGCACAGCAAAGAAAATAGTCAATAAAACAAACAGACATCCCACAGAATGAGAGAAGATATCTGCAAATGACACTACAGTTAAAGGGCTTATACCCAAGATCTATAAAGAACTTCTCAAACTCAACACCCCAAAAACAAAAAAATACAGTCAAAAAATGGGCAGAAAACTTGAACAGACACTTCTCCAAAAGAAGACATACAAATGGCTAACAGAGACATGAAAAAATGTTCAACATCATTATCCATCAGGGAAATCCAAATCAAAACCACATGGAAGTACCAATTTATACCAGTTAGAATGGCAAAAATTAACAAGAAAGGAAACAACAAATGTTGGAGAGGTTGTGAAGAAAGGGGAACCCTCATGCTGTTGGTGGGTATGCAAGTTGATACAGCCACTTTGGAAAACAGTGTGGAGATTCCTCAAAAAGTTAATAATAGAGCTACGCTATGCTCAGCAATTGCACTACTGGGTATTTACCCCAAAGATACAGATGAATTGAAAAGAAGGGCCATATGTACCCCAATCTTCATAGTAGCAATATCCACAATAGCCAAACTGTTGATGGAGCTGAGATGCCCCTCAACAGGTGAATGGATAAAGAAGATGTGGTCCATTTATACAATGGAATAATATTCCATCATCAGAAAGGATGAACACCCAGCTTTTGCATCAACATGGATGGAACTGGGGGAGATTATGCTAAGTGAAATAAGTCAAACAGAAAAAGACAAATATCATATGATTTTACTTATTTGTGGAACACAGGGAATAGCATGGAAGCCATTAGGAGAAGGAAGGGAAAAATGAAGGGGGATGGAATCAGATGGGGAGATGAACCATGAGAGACTATGGACTCAGGGAATCAAATTGAGGGTTTTAGAGGGGAGGGGTGTATGAGGATGGGTGAGCCTGGTGATGGCTATTATGGACAGAAATGTAGTTCATGGAGCACTGGGTGTTATATGCAAACAATGAATCATGGAACACTGCATCAAAAACTAATGATGGTGGCTAACATAGCATAATAAAAAAATTATAAAAAATATAAAAATAAAAAGTGGCTGGTTCAGCTTGCAGATCAAAAAAAATTATGTTCATATAAATAGGAGACAAAGGGGATAATATTGGCAGAAAACTGAAAACTCTTAAAAACTTGAAAATTGAAAAATATAAGAACAAAAGTTTAGAATGTAGTGGTTGGGTTTATAGCAGATACGATACAGCTGAGGACAGTTAATAGTAAACTGAAAGAAAGGTCAAAAGACAATATGCATTATGAAAAACATGAATAAATATATTCAAAATACAGAAGACGGGCACCTGGGTGGCTCAGTGGGTTAAGCCTCTGCCTTCAGCTCAGGTCATGATCTCAGGGTCCTGGGATCAAGCCCCACATCAGGCTCTCTGCTCAGCGGGAAGCCTGCTTCCCCCTCTCTCTCTGCCTGCCTCTCTGCCTACTTGTGATCTCTCTCTGTCAAATAAATAAATAAAATCTTAAAAAAAATACAGAAGACAAGAAGATGGGGCACCTGGGTGGCTCAGTCAGTTGAGCATCTGCCTTTGGCTCAGGTCAGGATCACAGGGTTCCTGGATGGAGCCTTGTGTTGGGCTACCTGCTCAGCAAACAGTCTGCTTCTCCCTCTCACCTTGCCTTTCCCTCTAGCTCATGCTCTACCTTCACCCTGTCTAATAAATAAAGTCCTAAAAAAAAGAAAAAAGACAAGAGGAGACATGATGAATGGTTTGAGAAGACCTGAGCAATACCAGTAAATACATACATAAAATAAAGAGCAAACATATAAAGCACAATGATTAGAAAATTTTATCTAACTGGCATATATTGGACATTGTATCTAACAACTCCAGCATGTATAATTGTCAATCATACATGAAACATTTCCAAAAATTCAATTTTATATTGTGCCATAAAGGGGTCTCAACAAATGTCAAAGCATTAAAATCATACAGAGTACTCTGACCGCAGTCCAATTAAGCTAGAAATCAATAATGAAAAGTTAATTGGAAAATAGTACTATGTTTTGAAATTAATAAATAAGCTTCTATAATAAACCATGTGTCAAAAGATAAATCTGGGGCAATGGAAAAATAAACTGAATAATATAATAGCATGGTAATGCAGCTAAATCCACAATTAAAAGGAAACATTGAGAATGAGACAATACATTTTTAAAAACAGAACAACTGAAAATCAATGAAATAAAACAATAAAATAATCCTAGTAAAATGTGCAGAAGAAAATGACAAAGATGAAGGCAGATATTAAAATGAAATTCATATTTACAAGCTTAAAAAGAAACATTTTAAATTCATAATCTCAGACAAGATTAATCATGACAAAGTGCCAGAAATAAAAGAGTGGTCAGCAGCACCAACTGTACAATAAATAACCAATAAAAAGATACTATGAAAAACATGATGCAAAATAATTTCAAATGTTTGGTGATCAACTTTGAAATGATCAAATTTACAGAAAAATACAATTTTCATAACACCCCCAAGAAGAAATAGAAAATCAGAAATTCACCACCAGTAAACTATAACAAACATTTAGGACAGACATAATGGTAATATTACCCAAATTCCACCAGAAAATGTTATTAAAAAAAAAAAAAAAGGAAACCATTTCAAACTCATTTTATGAAGGAGTTTTATATATAAATTTGATAAACTATTAGAACAGAGGAAAATTGAAGCCAATCTAAATAATATATTAATAAACCATATATGTATGTGTATATACACATATTTACATAACATGTCAGGACTAATTTAAAGTTTGCATATTTGATTCAAACTATTAATCATGTATCCATATTAACATAAAAATTGATAAAAATCTTATGATCATCTCAATGAATGAAAAAATCTTTTATAATTTCTACTCATAGTAATTATAAAAAACACCCTTAGTATCCTAGGTTTAGTAGCAAACTACATTAATGTGATGAAACATCATTGCAAAAAAACCCAAAACCATCATATATAACAATCAATGTACCATGACAAGAATTCATACTACTCTCCTTGTACTCAATATTGTACAGGAAATCCTAGCTAGTACAAATATATAAAAATAATAAATAAATTTGTAAGTATGGGAAAACTGAAATAAAAATGTCATTATCTGCAGGTGATATAATCACATATAAGAATCTACAGATAAGTTGTTAGAATTAACACGTGAAGTTTTGAAGTGAGAAAAAGAGAAAGGTTGTTAGTTACAGGTCAACATATTTTTAGAAAAACAGTTCTATTTTTATACTCAAACAATAAATAATAAGAAAGTGTAATTTTTAAAAATATTCCTAATTGGAAGAAAATCAAATGGTTTAGAAAAATAATAGAAGATACACAGATACCTAATAGAAAACTATAAAGTATTATTGATAAAAATAAACACCTTAATAAATGGGGTAAATCATATTCATGAAATAGAAGATGTCAATAATCTCTAAACCAGTTTCTCAATTCAGTCTAAATCCTAGCAGGTTTTCCCCCCTTTTTTCTGTGTGGGTAACTTGAACTAGTTCTAAAATGTATATGACAGGGCAAAGAGCCTTGAATAGTTGAAAAATCTTGGAAAGAAATTGAGTAAGTTCATGTTATATCAGATATCGATATTTATTATAAAGCTATCATAATTAGAGAAGGTGTTATTAAGCTAAGAGTAGACATAAGGCCAAATGAAAGAGAATCTAGAAAACCAATGCCTATATGGACATATGATGATAGTCTTGACATTACAGAGAAGTGCAAAATGGAATGTTTTGTCTTTTTTTTTTTTAGATTTTTTAAAACTTATTTTATTTTAGAGAAAGAGCAGGGAAGGGGGCAGAGGGAAAGGAAGGAGAGAATTCCAAGCATACTCCACTCTGAGCACATAACTGGACATGGGGCTTGATCCCATGACCGTGAGATCAAAATCAAGAGTCTGATGCTTAACCAACTGAGCTAACCTAGACTGTCTTTTCAATAAATATGCTTGGACCTATCAGTTATCCATATGAAAAGTAATGAAAATTGACCTCTGTGTCACAGCATACACAAATACCAAATCTAGGTTTATTTTCAGTGAAATAACAAGTGAAAGACAAAACAAACTTCTGTCTATTAAAAATATATACACATTCATTACATTATCACAGGAAAAACATTTCTCATACAGAGCACAAATATAATTACAAAGGAAAAAGTTAATAAAATGGACTTTATTAGAATCAAGATTGTCAATTGAAAGATCATTAAATGTTGTAAAAGACAAGCCACAAAAATGGGAGAAAATACTAGTAATATTTAAACCTACAATTCTGAGAGTATTTCTTGAGGGCATCAAATTCTTAGGAAAAAAAGTAACTTCAATATACCTTAAGAAGTTAGTCGCCTGAGCCTTGTGAGCAGAAATATGATCTATAACAGGACTGTAGCTTTAAAAAAAAGAAGACAAATTTTACTAAATTGAAAACAAAGAATTAGGAAATCATTAAATTTAGTATATGATCAATCAATAAATTTCAGGCAAGAGAGATGAAATAGGAAAACATGGGTAAAGAGCTACACTAGAATTTAAGGACACAGGACTAGAGAGTTCCAGAGGAAGACATTATCTGGTGATGTCAGTGGGCTGGAAGTGATGGAGGTGTCTGGGGCAAAGTCTTTTTTTCTACAAAACAGAGGCTGGAAATTAGAGCAGTCCATAGACGCCCATGGAAACCAGAACTTAAGTAACATTGTCAATTCCCAGCTATTGTTCAGGACAGGAAGTAAAGAAATGAAGGTTCCTTCATGCTAGACAGTGTTTCTGGGGCACTGTTTTTCTAGACAGAACATACTAGGACCCAACTCTTCTAGAGTCAGAAATGAACTGGGAGTCTGAATGCCATGTAATTTATGTCATTAATCATCACAGAACCAGACAATTATACTTGGCTTTGGCATTCCTGTTGCTTGTTTGTTTTCCCATAACATCTTAGCAAATTTTGTTCTCAATGTTTTTGCTTTAAAAAAAGGTGGGGGAGGGGAGTAGAAAGAAAAAGAAAAAAAATAGGAAGAAGGGAGGAGGAAAGGAAGGAATGAAGAGGGAAGGAGAAAGAAAGAAGGTAGGAAGGAAAGGAGGTATGATGGAAAGAAAAAGAAAAAGGAAGGAAAAGGAGAAAGGAAGAAAAGAAAGAATTTTTTTAGGTTCGCTAATTGTTAATCTGGGAAACACGAGGATAAGATGAAAGAAAAAAATCTGACTGCCTGTTTTCAGAGGAGCTAGAGTAAGCACAGTGCCTTGGGGACATGGTGTGATTATGTCAGCTGGAGGGTCAAGGGAAACTGGTAGAACTGGCTGAGATGAGTTCTCCAGACCAGGGACACTGCTGGAAATAACTGAGATTGTTTTTTTGTTTCTTCATTATTAAAAGTATATATGAAATGGGACACCTGGGTGGCTCAGTTGGTTAAGCGTCCCAGTCTTGATTTCGGTTCAGGTCATGATCTCAGGGTTGTGAGACCAAGCCCCACATCAGGCTCCATGGTAGGCTCCACACTCAGTGGGGAGTCTGCTTAAGATTCTCTCCCTCTCCCCATTCACCCTTTGTGGGTGTGCTTTCTCTCTCTCTAAAATAAATAAATCTTTAAAAATTATGTATTATATATAATTCATATTTCATGTAATCATAATTTCATATATAAAATATATATATGAAAGATTATAAATCAGATTGTTAAAAACTGCCCAGATGCTCATTATCTCAGGCCCTGATTTATCTTTGATCTCTTGGTCTCCTCTGTTATTGTCATGTTTGCTGGGCCTTGTAACATGAATTCTATACCTCACCTAGAGAAGTGCCCTGGGATGCTAGGAAGCACATCTGCTGCATAACTAAGAGTTATATTCAGGATTTAATTAATGGTAAGGGAGAATGTTCCTAGAAGACTGAACCATGGGAAAAAAGGTAAGGGGAAGAGCCTCCCAAAGCAACTCTAGAAAACATCTTTCTGTCTATTAGGTCCCTTGTTGGTTTATCTCTATTCTGTACAATATGAATGAACAGCAGGGTGGGGAATGAAGTTAACCAAGATGTCTCAGATATTTGAGTACAGATGAGCACACAGCAGCTTATAGGGGGTCTCTGTGGATGCCCTGGTTTCTAGATGTTTGAGGCATAGATAATTACCTCATTAGCCTTAATGGACTCTGGTAAGGTGAGAAGATGATATGACTGCAAAATTAAAGCATTTTAATTTCTAGTAATGATTAAGTATATTGACAAATATTCTCCCTAGAAAACAAAAATGAAGTAGGATAAAGTGAACAAAAAAACCATGTTGGTGTTCTGGAAAGTGATGAGAGGCAAATAATAATATGAGAAGCATTTATACTTAAAAGAAACTACTGACCTTTGGGTAGGTAAGAACTGGGAATCTGGTATTCTGGTCTGGGCAACTCCAACCCTGCAACGTTGTTGATTCAGGGCAGGGCCGGCCATGAGGACTGGCGGCTTCTCTGCCACATTAAAGTTGGCTCATTTGACATGTTGCATGCTTGTACCTCTCCTTCTGTAAATACCACAGGGAATTATACTCACCAGGAAGAACCATATAAAGAGAAGTGTTATGTAGTCACTTTGGTACCTGGAGACCTAATGAACGCTTGAGCTACAAGTCCTTGTGAAGAATGATCTTACTGAATAGATCCTCTAAGAAAGGGAGGCAATCTCTATCCCGAGGTACTCCCTGAGAATTTTGCCTTGTCATCTTCCTGATATGGATTCTAGGGTACAAACTTCTTAAAAAGTGACTGCATGGAGGACATTAGGAGAAGGAAAAAATGAAGGGGGAGAAATTAGAGTGGGGGACAAACCATGAGAGACTATGAACTCCAGAAAACAAACTGAGGGTTTTAGAAGGGCGGGGGCTGGGGGATGGGTGAGCCTGATGATGGGTATTCAGGAGGGCTCGGATTGCATGGAGCTCTGGGTGTTGTATGCAAACAATGAACCATGGAACACTACATCAAAAACTAGTGTGACTAACATAACAGAATTTAAAAAAAAAAAAAAAAAAAAAAAAAAGGTGACTATTACCTTGCTCAGGCTCTCGCCAAAACTAAATGCCTGACTAAATGGGAGCCTTGTGACTGTCTTGCCAGAGCTTTCCAATTGCAGGAGAACCAATTCAAATGCAACTAACAGGATGGGAAGGACGTAATAAACTTAGCTTGTCAAGTGGAAATGGAATATGCAAGAAAGCAACTGGCCTGATCTTAGTGACATTTCAGCTTTATATGACAAAGTGACATTGTTACTTTACATAGAAAAGTGGAGGCTATTCCTTTGGAGAAAACTTTAAATCATCATTCTGCTGCCTCAAGTAAAATTACTGGCTTGATGGGGCCCTGCATTCACAGAGACTTCCCTAAATGCCTGGGCTTCCTTCACTGATGGTTTTGCTTATCGAAATCCAGTGATGTCTATGGGGCTACTGTGGCTGTTCAGCCCAACTCCAGTTAAGTGGAAATAAAAGCAGACATTGTTGGCTCACTCAGTTGTCAGAACTCAAGACATTCCTCATGACGTTGGGCAATATTCCCCTTGATGAACTTTGTTATAGTTTTACTGATTCTTAGGCTATTGCCAATGGCCTAGCTATTTGGTCCTCTGCTAAAATAACCGTAGACTGAAAACAAATATTTCAGTCACTCAAGTGGTATGGTCTTCTGGACTTATGATATAGTCCTGTTTTCTGATGAGGCTAGCTAGAATAAGTTGCTGATTGAGACACTCTACTACCCAAGACTGGCATCATTGCTGCCTGGATTCATCATTGTACCAGATATGGCAAGACATCTACCATCATAAACTGGAAAAAAGTAAAAGTCCTATGTTTCTGCCAGCCCAGATGAAACTGTCTACCACATGCTAGACCTGTGATTCTTTCAAATATTTGACCCAGTTTTCTTGTAGTGAAGGAAGCCTTCGCCATCTACTCCTGACAACTATATACTTTAGACTTCCCTCTTCAGGTTTTCAGTGGTACCTCACCTCTGAGAACACTTTTTTCTGGTTACTGCTTTTTTGTTGTTCCACCTTGATCAGGTGAAACATCTAATGTCTTTGAGACTCGTGAAACAAGCATTTTAAGCTTTCCAAACCATTTGCAATTTGACAATGGGCTGATAATCATGATATTTGATGGAACTTACACACTCTCTGCCATCCAGAGGCTCTTGGTATTACTGCGCATTGGGACAGACTTCTAAAATATTGACACAAAAATATTTTTGATGCTACATCCTTAAGTTTCTCTTGGTCCACACACCTTAGTGAGGTTTTTTGGTCACTGAGTATGGCCATCCCAGAAAGGAATTTTTTTTCACCTAAGATTAAAATACCAATTTTGAAAATATAATAGTCTATCTATACCATTCCTGGGCACGGTGTAGCCCATGGCTGGACTTTTCTTCTCCTAGCAGTAACCCTAGGCTAGACGGCTAGTTAACCCCTTAGCTGACAAACTGGTCAAAAAGGGCCCTAAGGTATCAAAACTTAATTTTGTACAATTCTAGGTAGTCACACAAAGGATACAAAACTACAGATGTGAAGGGGCACATGCACCCCAATATTTATAGCAGCATTGTCAACAATAACCAAACTATGGAGAGAGTCTAAATGTCCATTAACTGATGAATGGATAAAGAAGATGTGGTGTGTGTGTGTATACATATATATCTATATATGTATACACACAATGGAATATTATTCAGCCATCAAAAGAATGAAATATTGCCATTTGCAACAACATGTTTGGAGCTAGAGTGTATTATAATGAGCAAAGTAACTCAGCCAGAGAAAGACAAATACTATATGATTTCATTCATATGTGGAATTTAAGGAACAAAACAGATGAACGTATGGGAGGGGAGAAAAGGACAGAGGGAAAGAAGTCTTAAGAGACTCTTAATGATAGAGAACAAACTGTCTTAAGAGATTCTTAATGATAGAGAAAAAACTGAGGGTTGATGGAGGGAGGAGGATGGGGGACAGGCTAGATTCTATGATGTGTATTAAAGATGATACTTTGTTATGATGAACACTGGGTGTTGTATGTAAGTAATGAATCACTGAGTTCTTTTCCTGAAAGCAGTATTATACTGTATGTTAACTAATTAAATTTAAATAAAAATTACAAACAAAAACAACTTAATTTTGATTCAACCATCTGGATTCTCTTATTGGATCAACACACTTCTAGATCACATGAATAATAACCACTATATTGAGTATAGTAATAATCATAAAAAATACCCTCTTCCTCTTGCACCTGGCCCTTCTGGATAAGTCTAAATGTGAGAACAGGATGATCTAGAGAGGGGGAGAGGGCATGAAATTATAGCCACTGGAATAGGACATAAAAATTTGTGGCAGTGGAGAGCAGCAACACAGCTACTGGGACAAAACAGGTTAGACATTAGAAGGAATAGAGGACAGAGGGTCATTAACAATCTTTTGTATTTCGGTATTGCCCTTGGAGCAGTCCTTACAAGGGAAAATACCCTGGTGCCATTCTCTTAAATGGTTACAAGTGACTCTTGAGTCCACGGTGCCCCATAAGTTTAGTAGATCTCTGAACACAGTTTGGTCATCAATCCCTTTAACCTTTGTGAGATGTTTGTCAAAAATAGCTGAGGATGGCTCTGGCTCCTGAACTTTCCATGCAGATCACTTATCAACACCTCAGGATGTCTTTCCCAACCTCATTCTCAGTCATTCCATTGGAGTAGACAAATGCCACCTAGCTGGTAGCATGGACGAACAGAAAAGAATGGACTGACTGTCCTTAAGCAGCCCTCCAGAAACCAGAATTAGACTCAATTATTATGACTGAGCTGGGAAAACACAGGCCTACCAGCTGTCTGAAAAGGCACTGTGGAGACACTGTCAATCTGCACCCCCACCCCTCAACTGCTAAGTTCTCATTTGGGGTCTCTTAGAATTGTATATAACGCTTGCCTTCTAAAGACACCATACATGCTCCTGGGATGGTACTTTTTGTGTGGGATCAGGGCATTAAATTGCCTCCTTCTCCCAATCATGGTGACTTGTTTCTTAAGAGTGGTCAAAGAGAACTTTAAGTGTTTAAAAATCATGTTGCCCCCAGAAGGCATTCAGATCAGCCTCAATACACTGGCCAAGGCTGTTATAGATAGGATTTCCCTGCTTTCTCATAGGAGGCTGTGGTTGAATTGTATTTTCAAAAAAGATATGTTGAGTCTTAAACCCCTAAATCCTAAACCTAAACCAGATATAATAAAGTTAAGATGAAATCATACTGCATTAAAGTGGATCCTAAACCCAATGATTGGTGTCCTTATAAGGAGATACAGAGCCACAAAGAGAGCAAAGACAGACAGGGTGAAGAAGGCCATACGATGATAGAGGTAGAGACTGTAGTGATGTATCTACAAACCAATAATGCTAAGAATTGCCAACAATCACCAGAAGCTGGAAGAGACAAGGGAAGATTCTTCCCCAGAATTTTCAGAGGGAGCATGGCTTCATAGACATCTTGATTTTGGACTTCTAGCTTCTAGAATGGTGAAAGAATACATTTTTGTTGTTTTAAGCCACACAGTTTGTGTTAATTTTTTACAATAGCCCTAGGAAACTAATACATGGACCAAGGCAGGGTCTGGGAAATTGCTAATATATCTTGCTGTACCTGGATAAATGCCTCCATCCAAGAGGAAAGGTCAGGTAGTTAGCAATGATATTTATGGTGAGGGGAGAGATGAAGATGTAAAAGTTTGAGCTGAGATTTATGAGTATATTTTGTCGATTTTACCATTGAGATCACATTCTCCATCCACAAGCATTATTCTGATTTTTCAAGGCCAAGATGAATGTAACTTCAAATTGTATCAAAATCTGCTACTAAAATTTAGCACTTCTTTCTCTGCATTTTCTCAGTATCATTCCCAGAACTTTTGTTTACTCATAACATCCTGTGTAAATTATTTGTATTTGCATATTCAGTGAAATTATCAAGGTCTTTCAGAATAGGACCTCATTTTATTTGTTTTAATGTCTTTGAGGATTAACATGGTTCCTAGCTCATTGTATATAGTGTCAGGAGCCAATTAAAGATTAGTCAATGAATCATTCTGCATATTTCCATGCATATATTCTTCATTGTATTTCTCCAGTATGGTTCTACCCAATTGCAATTAAAGTATGGAACTATGAAATGGTTAGAGCATGGGATGGTTGAATAATAGTAAATAAAATTTATCAGCTACGAATTGTCTACTTAATCTCTTTTCTCAGTAAGTACATTCTTGTTCTCTGGGTCCTTATTTCAATATTTTATATTTAAGATCAGAAATTGATTTTTCCCGGAGCACCTGGGTGGCTCAGTGGGTTAAGCCTCTGCCTTCAGCTCAGGTCATGATCTCAGGGTGCTGGGATCAAGCCCCGCATTGGGCTCCCTGCTCAGCAGAGGGCCTGCTTCCCCCCCGCCCCCCCCCCCCCCCCGCCTTCCCCTCTGGCTGCCTCTCTGCCTACTGTGATCTCTCTCTCTCTCTCTTTCTCTCTCTCTCTCTCAAATAACTAAATAAAATCTTTTTAAAAAAGAAATCAATTTTTCCAAATCTATTTCTGGTTTATATCCTTATTTATTAATGAGGCAGTTTTATGCTACTGAGGCATATAAACCTACTAATAAGGTTATGCTGTGAAGTTGAATTAAGATCTGTGGAGAATTTCCAGCTGTTTATTTTTCCATCTCCCAGACAAATACAGGAATGGGTTTCCAAAGCGTATTAAGTTATAATTTCCATTTCTACATAGAAAATGGAACTACAATTTGGAAAAAGGACTCTGTGTTTGAGCTGGCAACTGGCTGCTATATAATTATCATTGCTCTTCTTTATTAAATGCCTGCCTTTGCCTTATGTGGTGCTTTGTTGATAGAAGTAACCCCAATCTTGTTGCTATGGTGACAGTAACAGTAGCTGAGAGGATTTTGTTTGTGGTAAACAAATTCAGGCATATGCTTGAAGCCTAGTGGAGCAGCTTCCCAGCTTCCCTTATGCTGCTGTCCTTGCATAAAATCAAAGAACTGCAACTAAAAAACCCAAAGCCCAAATTTGAAATGGAAAAATGGGAACCAGAACTAGATAACCATTTCTTATGTATGTGGGAATGTCCTGGTCAGTATATCCATGTTCATATTCATAAACAGGGCCTCCTCTAATGGAGGGGCTTCTCTGTGCAACATCATCAAAGAATGGCCCATGGACTGAGAGAAAGCCTAGCACCACAGGGAACAGTTGGCACCAGCTGCAATGCTGAGGTAATGCATTAACAGAATGAGAAAAATTTTTTCTCTCTTTTTCCTCCCAAATTCTCTCTCCAAAAGCAGCCTGTCATTTTATGTTGGAAGGAGAATTCCCTCCAAAAGATGCTTTTATAAACATTGAAGTCAGATACCTTCAACCCCATTTCTTAAATTTTGAGGTTCTATGAAATAAACCACGACTGGAAAGAGAACAGCTGTAATGTAGATAGGTAGAATCTTGGGCAGGATTCACTTCTCTGCACTGTGGAGAACATACTGGTGGGTAGTCTAGTTTCAGTGACCTCGATAATCCCCATTTCTCCCTGTCTCCTGCATCTACTTCCTCAAATGTTTTCTCTGCAATTCAACAACTGAGTGAGTTGTCTTCTACTTTAAGGTAAGATTCTTCTTCTACTTTAAGGTAAGATTCTGATGGGTCAAATAGTAATGAAAGGGGCGCATGGGTGGCTCAGTCATTAAGCGTCTGCCTTCGGCTCAGGTCATGGTCCCAGGGTCCTGGGATCGAGCTCCACATTGGGCTCCCTGCTCAGCGGGAAGCCTGCTTCTCTCGCTCCCACTCCCCCTGCTTGTGTTCCCTCTCACTGTGTCTATCTCTATCAAATAAATAAATAAAATATTTAAATAATAATAATAATGAAAATTTTAAAAGCTTTAAAATATTATCAATTATTTATGACCGGTAGTGTCACAAACTAGAGAGTTTTTCTTGGTACAAAACAATAGAGGAATAAAGTAGATTACCTAGCTTCATGTGGTAAATCTTTAAGGAGAGAGCAGAAGGGTCACCAGCCTGAAATACAAAGAACTACTTTTTTTTTTTTCAAGAACTACTTTTTTGAATTTAGTAATAGTTCCCAAAAACTAGTAGAATCCTGATGTAGTTGCTCATTATTTTCAACAGTAGTAAAAGAGCTTGCTGGCCTCCCTCTCAGGTGCCCCAGTCTTCAAGTGCCTAGCTCTACTGAAAGGAGGAGTTTAACACAGCAATATTGGAAGTCAATTTTCAATCCCTCAAACACAATTAAACTTCCTGCTAAAGATTTTCTTGTGTTTTAACCTTTTATTCAGATGTTTGTCTCATAGGCCCATAGTAAGAATATAATGCTATAGGACTAGATGTAGCTCATCATTCATGTCCTCCAATGTAGGGTCTGGGGATGGTGGGGTGAAGAGAATAAGCCAACATTAAAGTGAAGTCTCTGCTAAGAAAGCAACATACCACTGGTTGGTGTGGTATATTTGTATGTTTATCTGTGTTAAGTTACCAAAACAAACCAAAACAAAACAAAAGTATGTTATTGTAAGAATCCTGAAATTAAACAGTAGTAATAATACTAAAAAAAAAAAAATAGCATAGTTTTACAATGTAAAATAATTTTCTCTTTAATAAGATAAAAAAATGTCAAAGGTATACCATTGAATAAGAAAGATAACTGAGGGGCGCCTGGGTGGCTCAGTGGGTTAAGCCGCTGCCTTCGGCTCAGGTCATGATCTCAGGGTCCTGGGATCGAGCCCCGCATCGGGCTCTCTGCTCAGCAGGGAGCCTGCTTCCTCCTCTCTCTCTACCTGCCTCTCTACCTGCTTGTGATCTCTTTCTGTCAAATAAATAAATAAAATCTTTAAAAAAAAAAAAAAGAAAGATAACTGAGATTTCAATACTATTGCCTACACTCAGATTTGTTATCTTTTTAGTCATATAGCATACGTGTTTGTGTCTATTGATGTTCTAATTTTGTTTCTGAGACCTTCACCCAACACATTTACCTTCTTAACTGCCAGTCCCCAGGGTCCTCCTATTCCTCTACAATTGCTCAAATACTGTTTAGATGCATGCACACACACACACATATGCCCATGCCTCCTCTCCAGTTCTGCCATGCCATACCTCATGATAGAGATTCTTCTTTTCTTGCTATAACATCTTATTCAGCCACTTGCAATTATGATTCCTCATTACTATACTGCTGAGTGGGTCAATGAGAATTTTGGGAAATGTCATCTCTTTTTTTCTTCATGATTACCAGTTAAAAGATTGGTACTACTTCTCATGTGTCTGAAAGCGAAGTTGGGCATGTAAGGGTCACACAGATCCAGGAGCCACAATTTGAACTAATGTCTGACTACACAGTTTGATGTTCTAATTACAACACTAAGAGGTTATTTAGCAAAAATATTTTGTTTCTAAGCAGAAAAAGTATTCTGTATGATGCTCTAATGGTGGATATATGATATACACATTGTTCAATACCAAGAACAATATAATACGAGAAATGAACCTTAATGTAAACTAAACTTTAGTTAATAGAAATGCATCAATCTTTGTTCATCAATTATAACAAATGCACCACACTAAAGTAAGATGTTAGTAACTGGGTAAACTGGGAATGAGGGGGAATATAGAACTGTATTTCTTTTTTTTTAATGAGAATCTCAAAAGTTTATCTTTATTATCATGAGTTATTTTTTTTATTTCTTTTCAGTGTTCCAGAATTCATTGTTTATGCACACACCCAGTGTTCCATGCAATACGTGCTCTCCACATTACCCACCACCAGGCTCAAACAACCTCCCACCCCCCCTCCCCTCCAAAACCCTGAGTTAGTTCCTCAGAGTCCGCAGTCTTTCATGGTTGTCTCCCCCTCCAATTTCCCCCAATTCACTTCTCCTCTCCATCTCCCCATGTCCTCCATGTTATTCCTTATGCTCCACAAATAAGCGAAACCATATGATAATTGACTCTCTCTGCTTGACTTATTTCACTCAGCATAATCTCTTCCAGTCCCATCCATGTTGATACAAAAGTTGGGTATTCATCCTTTCTGATGGAGGCATAATACTCCATTGTATATATGGACCACACCTTCTTTATCCATTCATCTGTGAAGGGCATCTTGGTTCTTTCCACAGTTTGGCGACTGTGGCCATTGCTGCTATGAACATTGGGGCACAGATGGGCCTTCTTTTCACTACGTCTGTATCTCTGGGGTAAATACCCAGTAGTGCAATTGCAGGGTCATGAGGTAGCTCTATTTTTAATTTCTTAAGGAATCTCCACACTGTTTTCCAAAGTGGTGCACCAACTTGCAATCCCACCAACAGTGTAAGAGGGTTCCTCTTTCTCCACATCCTCTTCAACACACGTTGTTTACTGTCTAATTAATTTTGGCCATTCTGACTGGTGTAAGGTAGTATCTCAATGTGGTTTTGATTTGAATCTCCCTGATGGCTAGTGATAATGAACATTTTTTCATGTGTCTGTTAGCCATTTTTATGTCTTCATCGAAGACGTGTCTGTTCATATCTTCTGCCCATTTTTTGACATGATTATCTGCTTTATGTGTGTTGAGTTTGAGAAGTTCTTTATAGAACTGTATTTTCTGATCAATTTTCTGTATATCTAAAACTGCTATAAAGTCTATTAATTAAAACTGAAATGGGGGCAGGGTCATTAATAACACATAATAAGGTGTTATTCCAAATGAAGTAGAAAATTGAAGTGTCAGCAGTTCAAGGTAAGGGAGTTGGGCTCCCCCAAGTCCCCTTAATTATTCCTCTGCCTATCTCTAAGAGTGTCCAGATTATTATGTCCACCCAAATAAAGCAACCCTCTGGACAATGAAGTAAATTGTATTCAAAGAGTCTGATAAAGGTAAAGAAGATTGGACACCTCTCCATCTACCTCCCCGCGCAAAACAAGCCTATTTGCCTATGCTTCCATTTCTATAAAATGCACAGATGTGCTAGAATTCAGCTGTCTCCAGGGAGCAGGAAAGTGCTGTTCTGAAGTCTTTCAAGACTAGAGCATCCCAGGGCCTGGCACAGGGCCCGAGACACAAGGGAAGAGATAAAGCACAAATGGAAAAGCAATGTTATTGGGAAATTGTAGTTTAACACAAGTGACAGACATTCCCCTATTTGTCTCCTAAGATTTCTTCCATATTGCTTTCAGAATCCCTGTGTCATGATATCTAGGGCATACCTTCCCCTTCCTTTCTCCACATGTTGATTCTCTCTTCCATCCTAGTGTAGAAGGAGGGAGATGAGGTGAAGGTCATATGAATCTTCTTCAACAGAAACCGTGAATTAGTTTTCCAACACTTTGTCAGCCCCAATGCCAGCATCACCACCACCTCCAGAGCATTCATGTCTTTTGGAGCTCAGCGCAAATCCACCTTCTGAAATGCATTTCTCATAGTCACCTTTACCCCTTCTTTCAACTTTTCACTAAACACTTCAGCTGGACATCTCAGAGTTCAGAACTTGATCACATGCTGCTGTATTGTATGCTGTATTTGCAATTTATAATCTTGCCTAATTAAAAAAAACCTACACGTTTATGTCTGTACACCTGTGTAATCCTAGAGACAGGACTTTTCCTTTTACATCTATTGAATCTCCTCTTCTATCTATCTTCGACTATTGCCACTGTGTGTTGGTTGAAGACAAAACAATTATGTTGGAGATTCAAAAGAAAGAACTTAGAAGCCTTCTGTGTGCCTTATTTCCTTTCTTAATCAGGCCCTGAAACTCCAAATTTTTACCATTACACTTCTTATGTTTAGTGTGTCGACTCTGAAAATCACCCTTTTGGATACTTACCGAGATAACTTTGTTTCATTAGTTAATGAACACAGACCCTATTGTGGTATGTTTGAGATTTTAGGAGAATTAGGTATCCTGTTTAAATGAAGAACTAGAGAGTAGAGTTTCTCTCTGGGTAGAGAGGAAGGGCAGGATAGCAGAACTATGGGACAGAGGGCACAGACCCTATGCAATGACATCAGTTTGCAGCATCATCTACAGTGTTGGATCCTATGAAAGAACATGGCCCTAAGAAAGAAATATGGATTCAATTACCTGCTCTAATATTTAAAATCCCTGTGACTATGCTTCTTAACCTTCTTAACCTCCTTAAGGTTAAAACTCAATTTTCACATCTGGAAATGGGGTTTGTTTCTGTCTTATATACATCTGTGAAGGTCACAGAAGATAATACCCAAGTAAGTTGTTGCAAATTTCAAAACACAGATATGGATTTGTTAGGAAGAAACCATGGACAGTATGATAGCATTTGCTACCTTGGAAAGATGGGGAATGGGTTGGGGGATGTAGAATCTAGACGTAGATTCTAGAAAAGTAGAAGGGGTTTTCAGTTAAAAAGCTTCCCTATTTCAGATCTTCAACTGAGATTAGTTCTGTCAGAAGATGCAGATAATTCAAAACAAGTGAACAAACTTTTGTAATTGTACTGTTGAGACTGTTTTTTAGATAATAAGATTGAGTCACAGAAAGATTAAGTGCAAGTCCAAGATCCAGTGCATAAAAGACAGTCACACTCATATATCTGTGGCTGCAGCATGTTAAGATTTTCAAGTTATTAGACCTGATCTTGCAAATATATACATAACCCATAAAGACATATATATATACATATATATATATATATATTTCTTTATTGTTTACCTTAGCCATAGTTTTTATTATTATCATGGAAAATTTGAAGGCCATCTGGCAAAGACCTGTTAATTTACCTCTTTGTATTCAGTGCTGATTCAACACTTTTATTTAATCTGAACACTAAATAACACCAACAACATGGCTAGGTGTTGCATTTATGTTGCAATTTGCATTTATAAAGTTGTTTTCCTTTTTCCCACCTAGGTACTATCAAGGCATTTTCTGTAAAGGAGATGGAAAAATGTGCCATCCTCTCCTATAAACTCCTCCAATCACCTTCATTCCCAAAAACTTACTCTCATGAAATTATTTACCAGTGACAGACTAATCCCAAGGCTTAGGCTTTTTTGTCACAGAACTGACAAAGAACTGACTCAAAGTCAATTACCCAGAATTTACTGAGGACTTACCATGTATTACATAAAGATCCAAGAAGAGGCATCAGACACTGCCCTATTCAGGGAGGCAAGCTCTATACTTCACAGAAACAGAAGGCACTATGACATGGGGCTAGCTAAACCCCCAGCAGTGACACACTGTGTTCAGTGCAGGGCTAATGGCACTGAATTTGGGAGTTCAGGAGAAGGTGCCTGAGTGTTGAAGCTGTTCTGAGGAATGTCAAGATTTAAATCAGTAGAGTAGAGGAAAGGACAATGTCACTGGCACAGGAAGGGGACAGAGGACAGGGACAGGCAAATCAGATGAATAAGATCACCAAGGAGACTGTTCTGGCTGGAATAAAGAGTTGGTTTGGGAAGTGATGAAAGCTAAGGCAGAACAACATTTTAGGATAATGTACCACTGTTCCAGCCAAAATGAGAAACCAGGACTTGTGTTGTTAGTACTGATGTGTGAACAAAGGATAGGGTTTCAGACATTGAACATAGAGCCAAAGACATGTGAGTTTGACTTTTGGCATCTAAAGCCACCACCTGCAGAACCTGGGGAAGTTATTTTATTTATCTGAGTCTTGATTTTCTCTGAAGTAAAACTGATTTAATAAAATCCACTAGGCCTATTATGTAAGTTAAATAGTTCCTGTAATAGACTAGGTGCTGAAAATGACTTTTTTTTTTTTTTTTTGGTTTTTTTTGGGGGGGGGGTTGGTTTTATTTTTTGTTTGTTTTTGAACAGCAGTCATGCTGGTGCATGACTGTTTTTCTTCTTAGCTTCTTATCAATTATCCATGTCAGAATACTCCTTAAAACAATACATCTTTTTCTATCTATTCTCATTGCTCTATTAGCTTTTGGAGCCAACATATTCTTCCTGATTATGGATCATGGGCTTTGAATTTCCATTTATCTCTAGTCAGAACTTCTTCACATTTTACGAGGTACCTCTGTCACTGTCTGCCTTTGTGGCATTTTTAGAAACTAAAAGCCATAGAATAAAACTTTATAATGAAAAATGGAAAGAAACATGCAAATAATTTTATTTTTATACTTGAAAAGCACAGAGGATTTGATGAGTAGATAACTGACAACTTTAAAATAGTTTTTTCCCCTTCAACAGAAATATTCCCCTCATTGACCTCCTGTGGTGCCTGAAATTCCACCATATGCTCTTTTCCTTAAAGAGCCGTGGACACAGCAGGAGCATATTGATACAATGATGGTTTTCACGGCATTATATTCCCTGGAAGGAGTAACACATTAACCAGCCAGCACACCACCAAAAGGATGCGTATCATGTCATCTCATATTGGTCACACTCTCTACTATTCTCTTGTAACACCACGGAGGTGCTTCAAAAGTGGTCAGGATCAAAATAATAGTAATAGCAGATATCTGTAATACTTATTATATGTCAACTAAGTGAAATTCTCATGCTAGTTTTTGGAAATGGATACTACCACCACTCCCATTTTATAGTTGAAGAAACCTAGGGAGAGAGATGCTAAAGTTGCACAGACTAAGTCAGAGGGCTGGGATTTGAACTCAGGCCTGTCAGCTCCAAGGGTGATACTTAACCGTGATACTTCACTGTCTTGCTTTGTGTAATGGTTGCTTATTTCCTATTCCATGATTATTAACAGGATTTTTTTTGGAAGACATGAGGGAAATACAAGTAGATCTGATGACAGAGAGAATTTTTTTGCATCTATAGTGAAAGGTTTTGTTTGTATACATGTGTGGTGCCCCCTACTCTCCCAACTTTAGGGATGGGAATTACCATGTCCTGGCAGCTTTACTCCTGAAGGGCTTTGTAAGGCTATCAGGGCTACAGGCATATCAGGGGAAATTAAAGAAGTTCGCTTCTAATGGATGGTCTTGTTTCAAACCTTTAAACTGAATGGCAAAGCATATTTTCTTGAAGTTTTTTACACTACACATCCAAGCTCTCTGCAGCACTCTATAGCCTAAATATTACTCAGAGTGAAAAACATGCATTTTGTGAAAGTAATTAAACAAGGAGGCCAATAGAGTGAGGTGGTTCTAATGGTAGCCTACATAAGCAAACCAAAATGTAAGCCAGATTCAGCTCCTATAAATGCCTTAAGGTTAAGAAATCTAAACTTAACTAATGACAAACAGCCAAGTAGGCTTTCCCAAATAAAGGAACAGCTTAATCTATACCTAATCATATAATTTCCTTGTTTTACTTCCAAACTTTTTCTTTAAAAGCCCTTTCCTTAGCTCTTGCTAGTAGAGCACTCCTAACCATTTTTGGTTTGGCACTGCCTGATTGGAACAGCTGTTTGCTCAAATATACTATTCAAAAATTTAATATACCTCAGTTTACCTTCTAACAGTCATATTGTACTAAATCTCCTGGAAGCCTAATTTTATTAGTAGATACCTGGACAGAGGTACCAACACAGAAGAAGAGAACCAAAATGTCCCGCATCACTCATGATTACCTTTAGGAACTAGAACACGGGATAGGAGAGCTTTGGCAGAAGAAGAGGTTGAAAGACTGATATTCAAAAGAACATGACAGCACAGAATATTCATGGACTAGAGCACTTAAAGTAGAAAGGGTTCCAAAAACAAGTGGAGAGGCTCGAATACATGGAGGAATTGGGCAGTTTGTTAAGCAGAAGCTTCTGCTTAACAAACCAGTTTGTATGTCAATAATTCTGGAAGGCTGTCTCTTCCAAAGATGATCATGACAATATTTCTCATTACTTTGTTCTCCAGTATCATCTCACTGTTCCTTCATCAAGTGACAGTGTTCATTTCTCCACCCACTTGAACCTGGGTGAGGTAGAGCCAGTGACTGTTGTCCAATAGAATATGTGTGGTAGTGACACTGAGAACCTAGCAACCATGCTGAGAAGCCCAAGGTGCATGGAGTAACCACATATAGGTGCTCCTATAGATAGCTCTGGTTCCTAGCTAACAGCCAGCAACAAGTCCAGCCATGTAAGTGATCAATCTTGGTAATCTAGACCATTCCATCTTTTCAATAACTCCAGTCCCACCCGTTGAATGACTGCAACCACATCCATGGCCGAGCAAGAACTGTCCAGCTGAGCTCAGTCAATCCACAGAATCATTGAGATAAACTGTTATACTATGCTGCTAAATTTTGAGGTGGCTTGTTACATAGAAGTAGACAACCAGGGGTGTCTGGGTGGCTCAGATGATTAAGTATCCAGCTTAGGCTTGGGTCATGATCCCAGGGTCCTGGGAATGAGCCCCACACTGGGCTCCCTGCTCAGTGGGGAACCTGCTTCTCCCTCTCCCTCTGCTATTCCCTCCACTTGTGCTCTCTGGCTCTCTCTGTCAAATAACTGAATAAGATATTAAAAAAAAAAAGAAATAGACAATCAAATCAATAATGCAACTAAAAGGGGACATAAATATAATGCTAACCCAGAGTCCTTAATACCTAAGAACTAACCAGAGAACATTCTAGGTTATTGATACATCAGCATATGACATTTATGGAACCTGCACTAGTTATACTTTTCCCTTGATTGAGGTTCTATGCCTTCATTCCAGTGAAGACCACTGTCCTCACTTACACAGGAAGGACTTTCCTTTAATAGATTTTTGTTCTTTTTCTTCTGAATCAATGTATTGAAAATTCAGTCTATAGATCTTCAATCTCCAGGTTCCACTGTAGCTCCTGGGAGAAGCACTTCCTCCTCTGAACCCATCTGACTAGTAATGAATCCCTATCAGGAGATGGGGAATAATGGATAGGAGAACATTTGAAACTCAACCAAAAGACCAAAAATCCCACTTCCACCTTTCATGCTGCATTTCATTTTTCATTAGGAAGATAAAAATAAACACAGCATTGACCACAATAATAACTCCTGGGCCAGTAAATTATCTGGTGAGTTTCTCTACTTGCAGCTTTATCTTCCAAATTCCCTTCAAGTCTTCTGCAACTGTGCCATGAAAATTCAAACTAGGAATTAATGAAACACAGTGGCAAATGCTGTTGTTTTTAGGCCATTAGTTATTATCCATTAGTTATTATCTTCCACTCCCTTCTTATTCTCCTATGGTTTTGATGTGGCTGCTCACAGCTTGCTACCTGTATTCTCATTTCTCAGCCACTTTCGTAGCATGTCTGATAATTTCACTTGTTTAGTTCAATTTATATATATTTGATCTTTTCCTCTTTCATTAATGTCAGTGGTAATTCAGTTAGTAGCACAAACATATTAGTACTACCAGTAAGCTGAGGTCAAAAGCACAGGATATTTTCCCTAGCTTCTTCAAACTTCCATTTCTAGTTATTATTTTGGGCTAGATCATACTGTAATTCTAAGATTGCTTTTCTTGTTAAAATATAAAAATGTGACCTATGAGGAGAGATAATAGATCCTTTCTGGAAATCATCTGTTAATGGAATTCAATGTGTCTCTGGATACCAGATCCTAAGGTGGTTAAATAAATCACATCATTTAGATATGTAAGAGACTTTAAAAATTATCTACTTGAGTATACTGTTTTGAAAAGTACATGGTTGAGTGGTCCAGGGGGTAGAGTCCTGAGAAGAGCCTTATTTTGGCATGGTGATTCAAAGTAGAGATGGGCTGTGACAGTCAAAAGACACGGAGGTGTGGCTATTGTGATAGACCAAGCCTAGAATGAATACAGTTCAGGAGGGCAGGCAGGCATCTGGCTGGCACTTTCCTAGCAGACAAGGCAGGCTTGGGGAGAGTGAGTGGAATGGGGTTGGATGGGTGGAACTTAACAGCTGTGTAATCAATAAATCCCTGCTGCCTCTCTGCTTTGGTGAAGATGTGAACCTATGCTCATGGCCCTGAAAAAGATTGTCCTTTTTATTAACAGCTGATTTCTGAGGATAGGATCCAAATTTTCTTATGCACATCATTCAGCGGCTGTGGCTGTTACCACCAAGAAGGGCATCTGTTCCATGCAGCTGAGAGGGCGTGTAGAGTATTTCTGTCTTGATATAACTTGTGAGGTTTGATTTTTAACCTCTTCATGTGACCTGCTTTTCTTTATAATCTAAATAACACCAAGAAATCTCATAAAATCCATACAGAACTTTAACTCTGAAATTAAATATAAAAATTGGATTGCCTGCCAGTAAATTGCTTTTCCCATGGCGTAACATGGTTTTGTTTTGTAGCATGCATATGTATATGTTTCTTTCACTCACCAATTAACTTATTCTTTTCTTATAATTTGTTTAGCAAATGATTGTAGAGTATCTAACATGTCCTATGCACTCTTTTATGTTTTGGGACACTCAATTAAATAACACAGGTGTCATCTAAACTTACACACTGATCAGAGACAAAGAAACAGTAACAACAGAGGACAGGGGCTGTAAGGAAAGCACAATGCCTATGCTACGGGAACACAAAGAAAGTGTGCCCAGCTCTTCCTGCTTGGGTCTTGAAGTCTTTGTAGAGGGAGCCACCGAAGAGAATTTTAGGGAATCTCCCAGCTGAGAGCCATGTTCCCCAAATGGGGTGCATTCTGGACAAAGAAATTGAAAAATAAAGTGCTCAGTACTTTAGGGTTTAGGATGGCGAGAGGCAAAGCCCCAGAGTGGAGTGCAAACTCCATTTAGGCTTGATCCCTGGCAAACTACTTGCTTGCTGTGCAAACTTTGATAAGCCTCTGATGTCTCTATGTATCATTTTCCTCATCTGGCAATAACATCTAGCAATAATAATGATATCTACCTCATAAGGTTGCTCAGCAGATTAAAAAAGATAGCTTATGTCAAGTGCTTAGAGAAGTGCATGACTCCATAAACCCTAGCTATTTTTATAGCTGAAATTAAGGGTCTGATTGGGAAAGAGACATGGAATGAAACCGAAAGTTAGGAAGGAAAAGAACATAAACTTTTAAGACTATGGAATGAAGTTTGGATTTTATTTGTATATAAAAGCATATCTTGGAAATGCTTTTAAGTAGGATGATGGGGGCACCTGGGTGCTCAGAGGGTTAAGCCTTTGCCTTAGGCTCAGGTCATGATCCCAGGGTCCTGGGATCCAGTCCCGCATCAGGCTGTCTGCTCAGGAGGGAGCCTGCTTCCCCCTCTTTCTCTCTGCCTACCTCTCTGCCTACTTGTGATCTCTCTCTGTCAAATAAATAAATAAATAAATCTTAAAAAAAAAGTAGGATGATGGCCTGATTAAATACCCATCTATAAAAAGGTTTCTTGGTGATGATATATAGGTAGAAAGACCAATTATGAGATTCCTGCAGAAATGCAAGTCAGACGAATACTCAAACAAGAGACAAGTAAAAGAAGAGTGTGAATAGATATGAGACTATAAAGACAACTTAGACCATCTGGAGACTATATTGTACATAATAAATTGCCTAAAGTGACTGGTATTCTTTTGTTTGCATAACTACATGGGTAGTAATGACATTAGTCAGAAAAGAAAATTCAGGAAAAGAGCGAGTTGAAAACAATATGAGTTAGTTTTCAGACACGATGGGCTTGAGGTATTTATAGCTATCAAGGTGGACAGCTATAAACAGACATCAGGAGTTAAATATTTATTCAACATGCATCTTGAAATGCAGAATTAGTAATCCTGAGCTTAAGTGCAGTTAAGCCACAGAAAGTATGAAATTAAAAAAAAAACAAAACTAGAATTTACTGAGTACTTATTGTATGCTAGGACATAAAGTAATCTCTTTGCATGGGTAATCCCATATATTATACACAACCCCTGAGACAGGTGCTATATGTTTTCCATTCAACACATAAGGGAAGTTCTTTAACTGCAACTGATATGCCAAAGTTGCACAGCTAGCAAGTGGGAAACAGAAATGCATTAATTACTATTAGATTCTTGTGAGAGATCCCTCAACATACTAGTGGGTTAAATAAGGAGAATATATTACATTTTCATCTCAAATAAATATAGAGGGACCTTCTAGTTTATTTCACTGTAATAGTTAACATTTGGCTTCCTTTTCAAAATCCATCCTGTCTATATTCTGACCAGGAGAAAATCTGAAAGGAGGAACTCAAGTATGCCACAGGGGTTTAAAGACACTCTCTAGAAGTTAGACACAACACTGCTGCTTATATCCCATTGGCAGTACTTCAGTCACATGGTATGCCTAGGTGAAGGGAAGCTGGGAAATGCAGTATTTTTCTTTTTTCTCCTGGGAAGCTATTGCTCACATAAAAATGCAAGGTTCCATTGACAAGTATCAACTAGGGAATAAATACTGAAATAAAATTGACAGTTTCTACTATAGGGATCTACTACAACAAAATGCCAAGTTTAGAAAACTTAACTGAGGACATTAATTGGATTACTGGAGGACCTCAGGATTAAATGGGGCAGCTGGACAAAATGAGCTCAAGAAGCATGCTGGCTAGGATAGGTCTGAGACCTACCATCACTATCATAAATTCATTGATTGCATGGATATCTAGGCATAACAGCAGGTAGAGCACACTGAAAAATTAATATCCCTGGTAGGAACTTGGTGCACATCATGCAGACAACTCTGTTGAACAGAAGCATGGAGAAATCTAGAGAGGAATTAGAACTAGGTAAAAGCTAAAGCATCAATTCATTTCAACTCCCATTTTAAGGACTACTAATAAGCCAGGTATAATGAAAAGGTGATCATTTCCTTATTAAATGCTTGTTCAAATCATAAAAAGGTTTATCTCAGGGTTTCTGTAAATAGTGAACTTCCCTGGTGCTCTTAAAATGAACTCAGTTTAAAGACACTGAATTCACAAGCAATTTTCAGGAACACATTTATGAAGCAAGTACCTAAATATAAGTACCTAAGATGTACCTAAATTTCAGGCATAGAAAGAAATGAGATTGGTGCAGAGAATCATTGCAAGTAAATATTTAGATTTGAAGAGGTGGAACAGTGTTTCTAAGGGAGCTCCTTTGAGGAGATAGATTTTCATGTAAGGCACTTACCTTGAATAATGTCTTATAAGAATACCTAAACAGGGGGCACCTGGGTGGCTCAGTTGATTAAGCATCTGCTTTTGGGTCAGGTTATAATTCCAGAGACCTGGGATAGAGCCCCACATCAGGCTCCTTACTCAGTAGGGAGCCTGCTTCTCCCTCTCCCTCTCTGCTGCTACCCCCCACCTGTGTTTTCTCTCTCTCTCTGTCAAATAAATGAAATCTTAAAAAAAAAAAAAGAATCCTTAAATAGACTTCTGTGTCCTTTATGCTTTTGATTCTATGCTGAAGCTACTTTTCAAGAGTCTCTGTATAATTCTGGGGAAAAAAAAAAGTTGGGAATGATAAAGATGTCTTACCAATTGTGTGATAGACCTGAGAAATATGTGAAAGAAAGGAAAGCTTATGCAGGTTATACTCCTTGCCAGGTATACATACATATGTTCCACTCACCCAGAAACAATTACAAATTCAAATGGAATCAGGATTCAATTATAGGCTTTGAATCCTTGGGATGTACACACCCACTGTGGCCTTTATAAACTCTAACATAGTGTAGTATCCCTCTATTGCCTTTAGCAACAAAGATGACCTGGTCTCATCTTTGGTCTGATTCTGTGATTAGAATTTCTGATGAAACCTAGGAATATTTGTTTACTACAGAAAGCTCCCCACCTTCAATCCTATCCTTCATATCTGTCCTTTCTGGTTTGATAAAGCCTGAAATTTCACCATTAGAAAGTTATTGTTTTAGTTTAAACTCAATAGGACATTTTTATACGTTATATATTTTACGTTATATAAAGATTTCTTATAATGGAATACAGGACTCTTGTCCCCTGTTTACATTTCAAGTGTCAAAGGACAGGCTAAACTACCTGAAACTGGTGAAAAAGAATATAGAAATTCAAATTGTGAGTATATTTCCATTTCCTTGTTTACATACTGCACCTGATGTTTAGAGAACAATCCCCCAATTCTTTAAAAGTCTCCTCAAGAGAGGAGGCAATTTCTTAGCAGGGACATTAAATGTTTGGTTAAATAGTCCTTTTCATTTTTTCATCTTTGGTTATAATGAGAGTTGCAAATATTTGGCTTCAGTCAAACTGTCCTCACTGGTTCTAAATAAGGCTGGTACTTTTTCACCTCTTTTTCCTCACTAATGTTATTTCTTACCTGGAAGGCCCTCGATATTTCTTTCATGTTTCAACTATGCTTTTATTAAAGTAAACTACACATAATCTCATATGTATAGAGCTCCACAAATTTTTACTAAAAGATCACACCTATGTAATGACTTCCCAGATTAAAAAAGTAGATGATTAACGTACTCTAGAAACTCGTCTGGTGTTCTCATATGGAATAGGAAAAAAAATTTTTTCTTCTACCCTTTTAGATTGTTATTACTGGAGACTGCAAATTAAATTTACAAAAGAAAGACTGAGGATTTGCCTTCCTGTGTGTGCTAAAAAACACTCAAGGCAACTGCCAAATGAATCTGGGGCCATCCACTGGAGTTCCCAAATGGTGAGAAATTGGTAAATTAATTATATTGTCCCCTCCCTCCAAGTGAGGGTTCTGACTATGCCTTGATTCGTGTGGACTCTGCATCCAGCTTAACCCAAGGTCTTCCCTGTTGTCACATAGACCAGATCTCCCGCATTTTGGGGATTAGAGAAACTGAGTACCATGTATGCATACCCTAGTACAGTGATCAAGGTCACATTTTAAGGGTCATGATGTTCAAGATTGGGCAAAAGAACATAGCATTGAATTGAAGGTTCCATCTCCCCTTTAACCTACACGCAAAAAGGCGGTTGAAAGGAAAAAAGGAATATTAAAGCAGCATATTTAATCACTATAAATCAAAACCATCTTAGCCAGTGGACTAAGGCAATGATTCCAGGCTTTAACACATTTGAATGATTAACCACTAGGGCCCGTTGCCCTTATGCCAGATTGGGGACCCCTACTGAGACACCCACAGTGTAAAGGCATAAAAGTCATGAAAAACAGCCAATACCCCTATCCCTAGTGAGGAGCAAAGTTCTATGCTGCTGAGAATACAAAACCCTATCATGCCTGGGAGAGGCATTAGCTTCCCGAATTTGCAATGGGATGTCCCACTGAGATGGCTGAGTTACATCACACCCCTGGGTGAGAGGGAACTACTCACTCTCCATTGAGATCTCATTGTCTTGATGTAAGCTGGACCTGTTAAATGCAATATACCTGAGATGGAATATGCATCCTTGGGGAGGAGAAGATGGGGATCCTGATCTGGCATATCCCACCCCTAGGCCATCGCCTCATGCTTGACAGTAATGCCCCCAAGGCCAACACATAAGGTGTGTACAAGCAAGTCGAGTTCCTAAGGCTGAAGCCACATTAACATCTAAGGGTCATCACACACATATAATTCCTACAGAAGGGAAAGAACTTCTCATACAAGTTCCTACTAAGTATTTGTCTTCTTGATCTTAGACTTCTACCATTCTGGTGGTTTTTTGGTCATGAGATGGTCATCTAACAGAAACACCCAACTACAATAGGGTCCACCTGCCTACCCAGCAAAGAAATAAATCCAGCAATTGAATATGTGGCCATTCTCTAGCTCATTGAGATTGCCATGGTAGTTGTCACTACTTCTGGAACAGGGGCTGAAGGGTACTAGAGCAGCATATTAAGGAAGAACAACCTAGGATTAGCACTCTTAATTCATCTGATGTTACCAGGACTGATCCCAACACCTGACCTGTGACACATACTACCAAAAACATTGGATGTGGGTATTCTTTATCTGTCAGTGAAACTACACGGGCAATCCATCAAACTGCTGGCCAGTGGGGTCCTAAAAATACCACCATCAGAGCCATGGGTGGCTATACTCAGATTTGGGATGGATTTTTTTTTTTTTAAGATTTTATTTATTTATTTATTTATTATTTATTTGACAGACAGAGATCACAAGTAGGCAGAGAGGCAGGCAGAGAGAGAGAGAGAGAGGAGGAAGCAGGCTCCCTGCCGAGGAGAGAGCCCGATGTAGGGCTGGGATCATGACCTGAGCCGAAGGCAGAGGCTTTAACCCACTGAGCCACCCAGGCGCCCCTTGGGATGGATTTATAGGCAGAAAAAGTTAGGGATCTTTGGAAAAAGAGAAAGACATAGCTTCTTGTCATAAGAAAAGTCATTTTAGGCCCCTGGCCATCTTGTGATCTATGCCTGACCAGTGTTTTTTGCCCAAAGCACATTTTTTGCAGAACTTCAGGGATATGTTGAAATTGCAGAATTACAGAACTCGGTAGTTAATTATTTTAAGGAAACAAAAGAATTTAAGAATAAATAGTTACAAGCAGGTCAGAAGATAGCTTAATAATATTAGGGACAATACATCAGTGGTAAAATTCTCATTGCTGATTCAAAAGGAAAGACTGAATACATTATAGAGTTCTCTTTTCAGGATTTAAACTCCTTTGAGTGCTTGAATACCCAACCAATTGGAGTCAGAGAATTAATGATGCTAACTAACCCTTATTGGCCCTTGTGACTTTGATCAACTTAGACCTGGACTGTGTCACTTAGAGATGGCTCTTGCTCTAGTTCCGTGCTGAATTCCCCATCACACAAGCCCCTTCATGAATATGTATGTACTCTTAGCTTAATAATTCCCCATTTTGTTATCCAAGGAGACACTGCTTTGGGAAATATCACCGGTGTCCTCTTTTACTTGTTGCAAATAAAACCCTTACTTTTCCTATTTTTGGCTTGGTTGTCTTTTAGCTCCACACCCAGCAAGAGGTAGGTAAACCCAGTTTCAGAGTAATAGATTCATGGGGCTTACCCCTGGTTAGCACTCAAGCACCATTATGTTGGCAACAGAAAAACCACTCTAGATAAAACCATCCCATTGTACCAGGGATATGGGATGGATATCACTGGAACTACACAGCCTCTCTGTCACATTAAGGGGGAGCCAACTGTTTTGACACTGACTGTTCACACAATCTAGGTATTTATTGGGTAGCCCCAAATAGGACCCACTGGTTGTGAGTCACAAACATTTGACTGTGGCTTCCATCTGGGTGACCTGGCCATTGCATTCTGAGTTTTTCTTGGACACAGGGGAGAATCTGCCCCCATGGAAACGAAAGCTGCCCACCGCCCTCTCCTTAAGTCCAGGTCGGCATGTTCTGTTTTCCACTGTCATCATTTAGCTGCCATCGTTGTTCTATTGGCCTGAAGGACATTACAGCACATCAAAGCTCTTATTAAACTAAACACACACACACACACCCGCAACCTTAAACGATAGCCGATAAAGCCTGTCCTCACCAGATACCCAGACGTATCCTAATATGGACAGTCTTGAACACTGTCACTACCTCACAAGGGGACACCTGTGCCATTGCAGGCAGGACACTGCGTTCACAGCCCAGCACTAAGCTAATGTAGCATCTTCTTTAAATCCATGAGGATAGGAATGAACACCCTGGGTGATCCGACTCCTAGTCCGAAACAAATCAGTGGTTTGAATCATGAGGCTCTTGGTAAAGAAAACTGTCACTTACTTTGGGAATCATTCTCTGGAGACTGTTTTCTCTTGTGCGAGCCTCCACTGCTGCCCTGGGGACCGACCGCCTCAGCTGCAGCCACATAGCTGCCCAACGAGTCATCATCTGAGGGGACCACTGGCTTAACCCCGGGGGCATGAAGGACCCAGGACGCATAAAGCTAACAGCTGGTCACGGGAGCTGGAGAGCTGGAGGAGGCCCTGGAGGGGATAAGACTGGCTGACCGGGAATTTGGAATCCTGCAGCTAGGGGATCCTCACCCTCTCCCGAATTCGTAATATGTAACCCGCCGGCAGCCTCCACTCGGGAAACATCTTCCAGTGTGCAGCCGTGAACTGGCACGTGGCACTGAGACTGTCTGAGCGCATGCGCATCGGTGTCCACTTCCGTCCTCATTTAAGCCCGTCAGGCCCTACAGTGAGAAAGCGCGTGATCCTGCAGCGAACTTGCGCCTCCTCGGTGAGTTCCCTGCTCCTAAAACCTGCAAATTCTCCGAGGCCGCAGAACCTACTCCTCTCCAGTCCCTCCAAGCCCTCTAGGCGTGGGGCCAGAACCAGTACTAGAAGGGCAGGCGCGCTAGAGTTGGTTACTTGTGGGAAAGTGACTAGGAACTCTGTGGTGAATAAGGGTTGATTGGTAAAGTTTGTTACACAAATCAGAGTTGTTCTCCTTTTCCTGATGGGGAGAAGAAATACTTTGATAAATGCATTTCTGTAACCTTGACAAAGGTTTTAAGCCAAAAGGAGGGCGGGAAGTTCTTCCAATGTCTGCTGTTTCTCAGTTGCTTTCAGCTCAAAGTAATTCTGACCCCTTCAAGCTCTTCCCGTTATTAGAAACCTCTTTCCTGTCTTCTCCCATGGGTAATCACTAACCTGACTTTCATCCTCATTGTTTTGTTTCAACTGGTTTTGAAATGTGTATAAATGGAAACATACAATCTACATGCTTTTGTGGCTAGATTTTTCTCTTAGTATTATATTTTATTATGTTTGTGATAATTACATCCATGTTAATGGATGTAGTTGTAGACCAGCCATTCTCATTGGCTTCATACGGGTCTGTTTTATAAGAGTACCACAACCTATTTATGAAGTCTAACACTTAATAGGTATTAGATAGTTTACTGTATAGGAATATGAAAATTATTGTATATGTCATTTGATAAATATGTATGTATTTGTTAAGTATGTACTCAGGCGTGAGGAATTGTTGAATCAAAAGATATGAGTATAAACAACTTTAGTAGATAGTGCCAAGTGGATGCAACATATGAGATCTGAATGTTCTATATTCTTATAAACAGTTGGTATTTTCTTCATTAGTAAAATTTTATTTATTATGGTAGGTGTGTAGTGGTCTTGCAGTGTATCCTTGATTTGAATTTCCTGTCTCAATGATGATGAACTTCTTTTCATAGGTTTGTTTACTATTTGGATATCCTCTTTTGTAAAGTTCAGCCCTTTTGATCATTTTTTTAAATTTTATTTTGTAAAGATTTTATTTATTTATTTGACAGAGAGACACACAGTGAAAGAGGGAACACAAGCAGGGGAAGTGGGAGAGGGAGAAGCAGGCTTCCCATTGAGCAGGGAGCCTGATGCGGGGCTGAATCCCAGGACTCTCAACGACTGAGCCACCCAGGTGCCCCCCTTTTGCCCTTTTTGCTATTAGGTTGTCTGTTACTGAATTTGAGAGTTCTTTGTATGTTATGAAAATGAATCCTTTGTAGATAGATGCATTACAAATGTCTTCTCTTACATTGTGGCTTGAATTTTTACACTCTTCCTGGCATATGTTAATTTAAAGATAAATTTAATCTTATGGTTTTATTTATTTGTGAGAGAGAGAGAGCACATTCCTGCACAAGCAGGGGGAGCATCAGGCAGAGGGAGAAGCAGGCTCCCCGCTGAGCAAGGAGCCCAATATGGCATTTGATCCTAGAACCCTGGGATCAAGACCTGAGTGGAAGGCAGATGCTAACTGACTGAGCCACCCAGGAGTCCCAGAAAAGTTTATTTTTAAGGTAGTTCAATTTATGATTTTTTTCTTTATGTCTACTGTGTTTTTTGTCTTGTTTAGAAATCTGCCTATAGCTCGGGGCCATGAATGTTTTCATCTTTTACTGGTCTCTAGAAGTTTTTACTTTTTTCTTTTTTTTTAATAGCAGCTTTACCAAATAAAATTCACAGACCGTACAATCCACCCATTTAATGGTTTATGGTACGATTAAGATTAGGTTTTTTTTGTTTGTTTGTTTGTTTGTTTTTGTTTTTTGTTTTTTTTACATTTAAGGGTTCATTTACATTTAGTGTTTTTTAGTGTATTCACAGATATGGGCAACCATGACTACAATCCATTTTAGAACTTTTTTTACCACTTCAGAAAGAAATCCCCTTCACTTGAGCTATTGCTCTTCTAATTCTCAATCTCCTCAGGCCCTAAGCAACCCCTAATTTTCTTTAAGACTTTATAGATTTGCCCTGTTTGGACATTTAATAAAAATGGAATCAAGTAATATATGTAATTTGTTACTGACTTGTTTAGCATAAAGTTTGCAAGGTTCATTATGTTGTAGCATGTATCAAACTTTTTTTTATGACAGTAATATTCAATTAATATTCAAATATATATATCTCCATTCCATTATTTGGTGGACATTTAAGAGTTTTTACTTTATCATTTTACCTTTTTATATTTATATTTACTATTCACCTATAATAGAATTAGGTGGTAATTCAAAATATAAATTCAATAGTCATTTTCCTTATGGATACTGAATTGACACAGTACCATTTATTGAAAAGGCCATTTCCCTCACTGTATCAGCGTGTGTGTGTGTGTGTGTGTGTGTGTGTGTGTGTGTTTTCACAATAGTTTTTCTTTTTAATCATGCATCAGGTCTTTGTATATGTGTGAGTTTCTGGCTTCTGTATTCTGATCTATTTGCATATCTGACTTTGCTTACACCAAGTCCACAGGACAATAAATCTCTGATAGCAGAAATCTTTTCGTTTTTGTTTTTTTTTTTTCCTTCTTCAGATTGCCTAGACTTTTTTATCCTTTACATGTCCATAGAAAAATTTTGGGTCAGCTTATCAATTTTGTTAAATAGGTGATGGTGATTAAGAAGTACATTTGAGATGAGCACCGGGTGTTATATGTAAGTGTTTAATCACTAAATCGAACACCTGCAACTAGTATTACACTGTATGTTAACTAACTGGAATTTTAATGAAAATTTTTAAAAATGGCTAGGTTTTGATTAGAATTGAAATATATAGATAACATATATACTTTGTGAAAAAATACCTTTACATTTTTATTGAGTCTTCCATTTCAAACTGTTTGCAATGTGTATCTCTCCATTTACTTAGACCTTCTTAATATTTTTCAATAGTAAGTTATGGTTTTCTTTGGAGAAATCTTGCAACTATTTTAGAGTTATTTGATGTTCTTTGAAGGTGATGTAAATAACTTTTTTTTTTTTGAAGCACATCTGAATTTGCTAGGAATTGTGACCTACTCATTTTTTAAATTTCTGCAGCTAGTATAAGTCCTGGCACATGATAGGTGCTAACTCAGTATCTATGGAATGAAGAAATAGATTAATGATGTCTAACTACCATGAAGCCTTAAACTCTTACCGAAGCCCTTATCTGCTATCTTCCTATAAACTCCCCCTAAATATTCATCACAACTACCATAAGTTGAACTACCTTTGGCATATTCTCCATTTCCTAAATATTATTTATCTTTACAGCAAATCAAGCACAGTTTCCTTTGGTGTCAGTATTATTCATCATAGAACCCATATAGTGTAATTCCCTATTTGAAAGATTTCAACATAGGTTTGTTAATTATTTAAGAAGGTAATAGAGAGGGGCGCCTGGGTGGCTCAGTGGGTTAAAGCCTCTGCCTTCAGCTCGGGTCATGATCCCAGGGTCCTGGGATCGAGCCCCGCATCGGGCTCTCTGCTCGGCAGGGAGCCTGCTTCCCTTCATCTCTCTGCCTTGCCTCTCTGCCTACCTGTGATCTCTGTCTGTCAAATAAATAAATAAATAAATCTTAAAAAAAAACTATATAAAAAAAAGAAGGTAATAGAGAAGCTGAAAATAAGAGAGACTTGGTGATCTGTGAAATTCAAATAGTGATTTTTTTTTCTCTGCATATCCATCCTCTTCCTGCTGTCACTATTCTTAGTTCCAGCTCTCTCACTCTGCCTCCCAGATGAACAATGCTCTTGAGTCAGTCTAATCCCTCCAACAGAGCTCTGTGCTTCAAATAGGTCCCATTGTCTTATTTCCAACATGTCTTGCTGAGAGGCAGCAAGCTGTGATGGAGAATCAACTTTAGTGTAAGCAGACTTTCTTCCAATGTTTTGGGCATTACTTATCTTCTGGAGGCTCTGTTTTCTATTTCTATCTGGAAAATGTAAAACACTTATAAAATGCACTGAATTAATTTAAGTGTCTTCATGGTACTCATGAAAAAATGGCAAAAGATTTTCAAACTAAGGTACTTTTGGCTGATATTAGCCTTCTGTTTTATTTTAATTACAGTGTATCTAACAGAGTTACATTAGTTTCAGATGTAAGCTATAGTGATTCAGCAATTCTATACATTACTCAGTGCTCATCATGATAAGTGTACTCTTAATCTTCTTCACCCATTTCACTCATTATCCCCACCTACCTCCTCTCTGGTAACCATCAGTTTGTTCTCTATAGTTAAGAATGTGTTCTTTTGGAGCACCTGGGTGGCTCAGTGGATTAAGCCTCTGCCTTTGGCTCAGGTCATGGTCTCAGGGTCCTGTGGTCAAGCCCGACATCAGGCTCTCTGCTCAGGAGGGAGCCTGCTTCCCACTCTCTCTGCCTTCCTACTTGTGATCTCTCTCTCTGTGTCAAATAAATAAATAAAATCTTAAAAAAAAAAGAAGAGTGTGTTCTTTTGTTTGACTTTTTCCCCCTCTGTCATTTCTTTTGTTTCTTAAATCCACGTATGAGTGAAATCATATGGTATTTATCTTTCTCTGACTGACTCATTTCACTTAACATTATACTCTGTAGCTCCATCCATGTTGTTACAAATGGCAAGACTCTATTACTTTTTATAACCAGTATTCCATTTTGATATGTGTTATGTGGTATGCATATATTTTTTTCATGGTAGTGTTTTTGTTTTCTTTGGGTAAATACCCAGTAGTGGAATTGTTGGCTCACATGGTAATCCTCTTTTAAGTTTTTGAGGAACCTCCGTACTGTTTTCTGCAGAGGCTGCACTAGTTTATATTCCCACCAATACTGCACAAGAGTTCCTTTTTCTCAATGTCCTCACCAATACCTCTTTTTTCTTGTGTTCTTTTATTTATTTTAGTCATTCTGACAGGTTTGAGGTGATATCTCCTTGTGGTTTTGATTTGTACTTCCATGATGATGAGTGGTGTTGAGCATGTTTTCATGTGTCAGTTGGCCATCTGTGTGTCTTCTTTGGAGAAATGTCTGTCAATGTCTTTTGCCCATTGATAATTAGCTTTCTTAAATTAGTATTAGATACTTGTTGTCATCAGAGGAGTATAGTGCAGAGATATTAAATCATAAAAACTTTCATTTCATAGGTTACTTCTTATTCTGCCTGTGCATAACACCTTTGCTATACATTTTTCACTGTCCCCAAAAGATTGTATGCAACCTGATAATAACTGAGAATATTCTAAAAGGCATTTATTTCTATATACCAGAGTTTGCTTATGCTTTCTACTTGGATTATGGATAGGTTTCCTGATTTAGGTAATAAAAAATATAGGACACAGTCAAATTTGAATTTTGGATAAATAAGTAATAATATTTGAGGATAAGTACATTCCAAATATACATTCTACTAAAAATATTGCTTCATACCAAATTTATGTACACTAAAAATTATGTCTCATTCAGTATTGGAGACATCCTAAAAATTTATCCCTTGCTTATCTGATACTCGAATTTAATTGGACAACCTGTATTTTATTGGTAACCATAACTGATCTTTCAAACAGTCTGTTTGGAAAATTCCTTGGCTTTCTTTCTTTCTTTTTTTTTTTTTTTAAGATTTTATTTATTTATATGACAGAGAGATCACAAGTAGGCAGAGAGGCAGGCAGAGAGAGAGAGGGAAGCAGGCTCCCCACTGAGCAGAGAGCCCAATGTGGGGCTCAATCCCAGGACCCTGAGCCGAAGGCAGAGGCTTAACCCACTGAGCCACCCAGGTGCCCCTTCCTTGGCTTTCTTTAAGACACTCTCTGTAGAGAGAGATTTCATGAGGTTTAACAGGAATTGTAGAAACAATTGAAAGAGAAATGACTGCCTCCCATGTCTGTGACCAAACACCAACTGAATTCACATACTTATAGATGACAGTGCTCCTTATCTTTTTTTTTTTTTTTTTGATTTAATAAACTTTTATTGGCATCTTAGCCCACCATTCCTGCAAGGTACTTGGTATCTTACCTTCTCTTATGGATTTGCTCTCAAATTTATCTTTTATCCTTATTGTCCTTTTTTTTTTTTTTCTATTCTACTGAATTATTTCCATTCTCAAAAGAATGGAAATTTCTTCCTTCATCCATTTCTTCCTTCATCTATCACTTTAATTATAAAAAAGAAAATTTCAAAAGACTATGCATAATAGTAATCTCTCTTTTTTTTTTTTTAAATAGTAATCTCTTTTTACTCATCTTCCACACTTTCCTCAGTTTACTACAGAAAGAATTATCCCTTTTTTTTTTGGTGGATCTGGCATGAAGTCATGCTTTGTCAGTAGAGGGTGTGGAAGGGACAGAGTAGGAAGTAAAGTCTTCTCTCCTGGTTCCAGTGTACTTTGTTCCTATATAGCCTACTAACCCAAAACAGCTTAAGATAAACTTAAGTTAGTTTGTAAAAAGTATACATTGTGAAATAGCAAAATTCGTTTGAAAAAGAAAAACATCACAGAAGCAAACAATTAAAAAGGAAAACAAACTACTACATTACCATAATCTAAGAGATAATTTTAATTATTTGGATTATAGAGCCTTACAAAAAATCTTAAGCATAAATAAGTATGGCATTAAAATACAGGATATCTTTTTATGATATTTTATAACATGATTTTTTTACTGCCTTATGAAGTAATCTCATTAATATGCCTGTACAATAGTATGCTGTTGATATTACTGCCTGCTTAGTCTCTCAATAGCTGAATTGTCATAATTTATTAAAGTAATTCTTTTCAACTGGCTTCTTCAATGACTACACAATTTTATTTAAATATTGGTTTCAAGAAAACAAAATATATGTTAAAAGAACACTAGTTTTAGAACCCACTTTTCATGGTTTTGTTTCTTTTACAGAATTTTGTTATTTCTGTAAAAATGGATGCCAATAGGTTAATTAGATAATTAACCTGTTGGTTGGTTAGCAAAAGTACCCATTTATATAATTATGTTCTGTAACTTTTATTAGTAATTCCAAAGATGAACGTATTAAATAATATGTTGACCCAGTAGGTCTTTTAGATGCTTCTTCTTTCTTCAGTCACACCATAGAATTCACATAGAAGCTAGCTTTTCTCATTTTGTATGACATGGTCACTGAGTAGGTCCATCTTTTAAAAATAATTGATTATATAATACCATATATTTTTTAAGATTTTATTTATTTGAGAGAGAGAGACAGAGTGAGAGAGAGAGAGTATACAAGCGGGGTGAGACAGAGGGAGAAACAGACTCTCTGCTGAAGGGAGTCTGATATAGGGCTTGATCAAGGACTGCAGGATCATAACCTGGGCCGAAGGCAGATACTTAAACAACTGAGCCACCCAGGTGCCCCTATAATACCATATTTTTAAAAGTATCTCCCTCATATAACAGAGTAGTTAAATAGAATTCAATGATGGCTTAGGGCAGAAGCTGGTAAACTACATTCCACCAATGGCCTGCTTTTTTAAAATAAAGTTTTATTGGTTCACAACCAGAGCAGTTTACGTTGTCTGTGGCTCTTCTCACAGTGGAGTTTAGTAGTTTCCACAGAGAGTCTCTGGCCCACAAAGTCTAAGATATATTCTATCTAGTCCTTACAGAAGACATGATCCCTGGTCAGGGGTGATAACTTGATGATTCCCACAAAACCAGCTGGAAAAGAAATTTCAGTCAGTTTGTTGACCTGAATCCATCAATAAATATGTATGTATTGAACCTCTACTTTGATTTCAACATTGTTAGAGATAAAATTGAGGGATAATATGGATGACCTACATTCATAGGAAATTTATAATTAAGTAGGGGAGACAAAATATCCACTCAAATAGAATGGCATGGGAATATATAACTGAGTGTTTAGTGTAGGTAATACATTTTTATAACTCTTATTATTTACATATGGCACTGAATACTTCCCGTAATTGCTAGGTAATACTTCATGACGTATGTTGGCTGACTGATTGAAGCCATCTACAACTATTTTAGGTTGCTCCCTCAGTTCCACTTCCTCTGAGCTAAGATGTCTTCTCATTTCTGATATGGGCATGAAGTCCATAAACTAGTTCCCTTAAACTAAGTTTAAGTTCTTGGTAAGTGACACACACACTAAATTTTGTCAATAACCAGGATGTTCCTACAGAGCAGTGAATTTTGCTAGCTCTGAACAATGGATAAATGACTCATCTAGTCTGTTTAAATGACCTGTTTGCTGTTATCTGTGCACAGTAATTTACTGAAGGAAATTGGATTTTGCTGGCTTATACTTCCTGCTTTGTTCAGTTTGTGCTTTTTCCCTCATCTATTCTGACTCATAAATGAGTTAATCTTACTTCAACATGATGCTTTTAAAGTCTAATACTTTGTGAGGAACTTTTTTCCTAATGATACTCATAAAACTAAAATGAATAACTTGCTGTTGAGAATATTCTCATAAGACTGAAGATTAAGATGGATAAAATGTTAAGAAAATATTTCTAGAAATATTCTACAATTCAGAAGAGCTGAACTTATATAATATCACTTTTAATTAATTTAATTTCAATAAAGTGAAATAGAATATGAACATAGGAAGTATCTAAGTTTTAGGTGAATGAAACCTCTCTAGTCGTGAAAAGCCAGAACAGATATTTATATTAACTTGCTGCCCTTTGTAACTAAGTATTTGAACAAAAGCAGCTTCTCCAATCAAACTCTGACACTGAATTTAATCAATCAGTTGACCAGTAAGTATTTGCTGAACATGAGCTTAGTCTACAACATTAACCCTTATACTCTAAAATTCTGGGAACCATAATCATTTTGATTTTTTTAAAAAAAATAAAATTTATTTTGGAAACAACATATGTAGATGGAAAAGTAGTGAAACATTGAAGAATATTGGGATATTTCAAGGGTCTAGTCCACCACTAAATACATGTGAAAAGCTAAATAAATTACTTGTAGTTGTAAATACAAATTTGTGATTTATAATCTTCCAATGTACCTAGATCCAGAGAATTTATAAAATAGACTTGGAGATAATTTAAGAAACTGTCAGTGGGCTTATGGATTTTCAGCTTATTGTTTCAGAATGGAAAGACTTTGAGAAGGATAATGTTGAGGCTAGCTTTCTAGGAGAAACATGACCAAAGGCATATAAAGAAAATGGGTAAGCATATGAGAAAAAAGCTGATGTGCTTGTATGTTAATCAATAGGAAAATTGAAGCCAGATTTTTGTGGATACTCAGAAACCAAGAAAAAAATTGGATTGACACTATGAGCAACAATTAGCTTTTGCAAATTCTTAAAAAATTGGCTAGCTATAATGTATTTTGTTTACAATGAGAATTATCCCATAGAATCAAGACTTATAATGGGTTTCTAAATCTGGGCCAGGATTTATTTTGTTTGATGATTGACTAATATAAGCATGGGGTTTTCTTTGTCAATTATAATGTGGTGGTAATTTATTAACTATCTTAATAACTAGCTTTGACTGTCTTCAACTTAAAACTGTGAAAACTATATTCATTAAACTTGGCTAGAAAAACCTTTTGTGACCCCGTCTATCCCATTTTTAAACTTAAAGCCAAATTGCTCTTTTGGATTGTACTAAATGAGCCTAATATCTAAATTTTTCACAAGTTCATCCTCTTCTATGTGCATTAGCATCCCAAAGAGAGTTTGTAGTAATGGTTATCTTGTTCATATACAAGGAAACATGTAGCAAGTTGATTGCCATTCTTTGGCTCAATTGAGATAGTTTTTGTTTGTTTGCTTGTTCCCTTAAAAACAATTATCCTCATAAATTCCCTTCAAGTATTTTTTGTTTGAAATTGTTATATAATACCACTGATTCTGGGCTGTCTAGGTAGCTCAGTTGGTTAAGTGTCTGCCTCCAGCTCAAGTCATAATCTCAGGGTATTGGCATTGAACCCTCTATGCTGGGGTTCATTGCTTAGCTAGAAGTCAACTTCTGCCTCACCCTCTTCCCCCTCCATTCATGTGTGTGCCCTATCCCCCTCATATAAACAAAATCTTTAAAAAAAAAGACCACTAATTCTACTTCCAGCAAAACCACAAATAAACCACAACAAAAGAGGTTGATTATCTAGATAGAGATATAGATATAAAAATGCTAAAAGTAATATGAAGTATATCCAAATATACAGAAAAGATAATAATAATAAAAAATATTTTATAAAAAATATAAAGATAATAAGCAGTTAATTTAAGGTAAGCTAGTAAAGTTTTTAAGAGGAAGATGCTTAGGAACTCAGTGAAGTTACAAAGGACACAGGTCAGCAAAATTTCTTTGTTGAAATGCTACTTCAAAGGTAGATTTAGGAGAACTAGTAGGATTTAAGGGTGTTCCGGATGAAAATTAAAAGACCTCTAGGAACAGCAGTTTAGGAGCAGAATTCTAGTTTATAGAATCAAGGGAACTTCAGGCAGAAGTGTAGTTTGGCCTCTTTAAGAACTCAATAAACCCCACATCAATGTCTTCTTCCCCTTTAATCAAAAAATGTATCTCTTATGAGGGCACCTGGGTAACTCAGTGGGTTAAGCATCTGCCTTCAGCTCAGGTCATGATTCCAGGGCCCTGGGATCAAGTCCCACATCGGGCTCCCTGCTCAGTGGGGAACCTGCTTCTCCCTCTGTGCACCTCCCCACTCCGCATGATCGATCTCTCTCGAAAAAGAAATAGAAAAAGATGTGTTGGGGGGCGCCTGGGTGGCTCAGTGGGTTAAGCCGCTGCCTTCGGCTCAGGTCATGATCCCAGGTCCTGGGATTTCTGCTCAGCAGGGAGCCTGCTTCCTCCTCTCTCTCTGCCTGCCTCTCTGCCTACTTGTGATTTCTCTCTGTCAAATAAATAAATAAAATCTTAAAAAAAAAAAAAAAAAAAAGATGTGTTGGGACACCTGAGTGGCTCAGTTGGTTAAGCGACTGCCTTCAGCTCAGGTCATGATCCAGGAGTCCCAGGATTGAGTCCTGCAGGGAGCCCACTTCTTGAGGGCTCCTTCTTGAGCCCACTTCTCCCTCTGACCCTTCCACTTTTCATGCACTCTCTCTCTCTCTCATTCTCTCTCTCTCAAATAAATAAATAAAATCTTTAAAAAAAAAAAAAAAGATGTGTCTCTTACTTCTTCAGAGAGACTGAAGTTTTTGGGTGTGACCTGGCTTACCTTCTCAATAACTTTCAACCTACAACCTCAAAACCATCTATTCTCTCTAATCTGTTCTTCCCTCTCCCTCCCCACCCAATCTCTCTCTTTCTCTCTCTCTCTCACACACATATACACACACGAATTATTTCTTCCACTATAAGAAATTTAGGTGCAACTTCTATTCATAATCAGCCTTTCCATCTTTGTTCTTAAATCAGTGCCTTTTGTATTTTCTATTACCTTATTCTATTGGTTGTCCCCACTCCCATTAAATTGGTGCTCTTATATTTAAACCGTTCCAGTCCTGAAAATAGTTTCCTAGGACAAGTGTCCCTCCAGTACCTTCTTATCTCTCTGCTTTCCTTTGCAGATGTCCTTTCTGAAAGATTAAGTAACATTGCCTATTTCTAATTCCTCAGCTGCTACTTTCTCCTTACCTCCTGAAATTTATAATCTGATTTCAGACTCCACTGCTATAGAGAAACTACGTTCACCAAAGCTGTAAATAGCTTCCTGATTGCTCAGTTGCAAAATCTCTTATTTACTTGGAACTCTGGTACATAAGCCATTTTTTGTTAGTTCATCCTCAAGTTTCCCTGTTCTCTTAACTTCTGTGACTCTTCACTTTCTTCATACTTATTTTCTCTAAGAGTTTGAAATTGGTATCCTTTATGAAATCTTATTCTGTTAGGCCATTATTTGTGCCTTGAGCTCCTCACTGTAAGTTTTCTTGCTTGCTATACTTGTATTCTATAGAAATCAATAGCTAAAAGACAAAAACAGGAAAACAAAAAAAAAGAAAAAAAATCTGATTTTAAAAATGTGCTGAAGATCTGAGTAGACATTTTTCAAAAGAAAACATACAGATGGCCAACGATTACATGAAAAGATGCTCAGCATCATCAATCATCAGGAAAATGCAAATAAAAACTACTGGATATTTTAAAATTATGTAAGGTCTTTATATCTCCTTGTAAAATAAATCTATTAGAGCAGTTCCTCTCAAATTTTATTGTGCATATAAATCACTAGGGAATCTTGATAAAATGCAGATTTTGATTCTGTAGATCTGAGAGTGAGAGCCAAAAATTTACATTTCTCAGGTAATCCTTTTGCAGTAGGTTCACAGACATACTGAGTAGCAAGCTATTAGATGGCCTATGTATAGCCTGATGAGACCAAAGAGGTATGAAAAGACAAGCACTGGGGGATAAAGAAATTCCTTGAGCAGGCTAGTCCTGGGAGAGGCCTGCAGAGGTCAGTTTGCAGGATCCTAAAAACATGAAGACAGTTAAAAAAAAAAAAAAAAAAGTGTGAGAAGCTAAGAATAAATTTTGTCTAACCCCCCCCCCCCCCCGCCAGGAATAGATGAAAACAGTACCATCCTTAGACTTGGGAAGCAAGAACTTCTGCCCTGGGGGCTCTATTTCAGAGGCTTCCAATCTGGCCCCTTTTTGGCCACAACTGTTCCCACGGTGTGAGCAAACCTTAGGGCCAAGGAGATGTGGCTCCTGGTGCCCATGCCCCCTCATCTCAACCATGTGACTACTTATTTTCTCAAATGTCCTGGGCCCACGTCTAGGACCTACATAAGCACCATTCTCAGAGTATCCTCTCCAAGGCAAACCATGCCCCCCATGCCAAACAGCCAAAGGTAGGTTGTTTAAAAGTTGGTGGTGGGGGAGGGGTAGGAGGGGTTGATGAAGAGGAAGAGTGTTCCTTGCATCCATATGACTGGGACTCCTTACAGTGTTCAACAAAATGAGCTGGCTGAGTGGGGAAAGAAGGGGGGGTGGGTTATAGTCCTCCACTTGTGCTTTTGCTGTGGGCCCCACAAATATTAAAGATAGGCCTGAATCTGTGTGAGAATTGTCAGTGTTTCTGATTACTTTCTGTTTGTTATTTGTGGGACTTCTGTTGAAACAGGTAGAACTCAGGCTAACCTCCATGTTTAGTTTCTGGAAATAGCCTTTGTCTCCAGTTGTCTCCTTTGTTATACTCAAAATACCTTAGTGTGAATCAGTTTTTGTATATTCAAGCAGGGAAACTATTGTGGTAGAGCAGAACAGAGGGCTCTGAAAATGGAGGGTAGTTCTGTACAGACCTTGGGAACACAGGGAGAATAAAGGCAAAGGACTTGTCTGTTTTGAATGCTGAATGTCAGGTGCAGAGCTTGGCACTCAGTTCAGGGTCAGCAAACACTACTGAACTTTTAATGAATGAATGGACTGATGAGAAAATAACTCCTATAACAAAATGTTTTGACTTTCCTCTCACCTTCGCACCCTCCTGGTCCCACTTCGGAGTTCAGCACTGACAATACCAACTGATGGAAAACCTCTTTATGAATATGTGGTCAGACTAGTGTTGGATGGGAAGGAAACAGTAAGATCCCTTAATATGTCATTAGAGTGAGAGAAAAGTCTTAACTATTTCCCAGTCTATGACACTTAAAATAAGGTAATAGATTCTAGTCTTTCCTCTGCCACAAACTAGATGTGAGTCCTTGGCAAGTCTTAGATTTCACTTTGAGTTACAAAATGAAAACTGTAGTAATAGACATTTATACTTAGATAAAATGATTAGAGAAAAAATGTTTTGAGATAATACAGTACTATAAAAATGCCAAATATTAATTTTAATTATCGTCAGTACAAAAGTAAAGTCTTCAGTATCTCTTTGGCCAGATTTGGATAGGATATTTAAGATGAAAGTAAATCCTGGTCTGATGTTGTACATGGTGCCTCACAGACACAGATAAGAACTATAAAATCCCTTGAATGTGGTCTGATTTGTTTATTTAAGATAGGACTATACAGATATAGTGAACAAAGGCCAACAACTTTTTAAACTTGTGGATCAGTTTTTGAATGGAGAGTAAGATTAGAAAGCACCTGGATATGAATAAAGTTCAGTCAACCCAGACCTAAGCAGACCACTATTATATAGAAGCAAATTTTTTTCTAGGTTACCTATTGATAAATTTTGTGATGTGCTTTTCCATTTGGTGGACGTGTTGAATTTCTACCAAATTTACCAGATCATCATATTATTGTCAAAGAATACTGCTTGTGCAATATCAGGGACTTGATTTCAAATCCTAACTCTCTCTTTAACTAGTTTTTCAATCATAGTTAAGGCAAATCACTCCTTTGTATTTTCATTTCCCCTTTAGCAACACAGGAATTATAATAAAGCTCACCATTTTTTTAAAAACTTATTTATTGGGGTGCCTGGGTGGCTCAGTGGGTTAAAACCTCTGCCTTCGGCTCAGGTAATGATCCCAGAGTCCTGGGATAGAGCCCCACATCGGGCTCTCTGCTCAGTGGGGAGCCTGCTTCCCTTCCTCTCTCTGCCTGCTTCTCTGCCTACTTGTGATCTGTCAAATAAATAAATAAAATCTTTAAAAAATATATGTATTTACCTATCTATCTATTTATTTTACTGTAAGGTTGTTGTGAGGAAAGTAGAAGGAGAAAGGAAGACAGAAGAACAAAAGAGATAGAGACTATAAATATGCTTTGTAACATGTAAGTCTCCGTACAAATGATAGCCTTCAGTATTAGTAACTGTTTCTGAGTTCTAGCATGATAAATAATGATCATTTTGCCACATATGCTCCTCTGGCTTCTCTTATTATGAATGTCCCAAAAGGACCAAATGATTGGTTGGGGTTGAGAGTGGCTCTAGAAGAAAGCAAAGATGGCTGTTGTACAGGTGGCAGATCCTATTGTTACCTGGCTATTGAATAGACTTGGAGTTGCATAGACCAAATTACCCTAATCTTTGGGAAATCAGCATGTCACTTGAACCTGTATAGATTCTTCCATAGCTTTGTCCTATCTAAGGAATAGTGCCTAGCTGAGGCTATGGCTTGCATAATAATGACAGACAAATTTAAGCACTTCATGATTTTGAGTAAAACATTTAATAAATTCGATCAGCAACAATACCATCTGAAACTAACAAATGCCAAAACTATGAAGAGGTACAAACTTTTAGCTAGAAAGCCTGCTATTGATTCTGCTTTCCCAATGTAACTACAAATATTTAATTATCTACAGTCTTGAACAGCATTTGGAATAGAAATTTGGATGGTTGTGTGATGTATTTCCAACAGTCATATCCAGAAATAAATATCCGGGTGAGTTAAATTAATGTCTTTGTGTGCCTACATACACGCACACACAGAGTCGCAAATACACACATGGTTATGTCTATAAATAGACAGCAAGCTCACATATATTTATACTTAAATATTTACATATACCTTAGGCAATTACATCTTACTATCAGATATTTTTTTCCTGAAAACCCTACTTTCCAACAAGATTTGGATTTCTACAGTGGCACAATTATAAAGACTGAAGCTTCTAAAAGCTAACCTGTCATTCCCTGTTCTCAGCCTGCCAGCTTAGCTAGGGAACATAACCAATCATAGTGACCCAGGATCCAAAGGAAGACCCCATGGTTGTTATCATTCTTTTACATTTCACATGATAATTATGCTCTTTCTGTGGTTGGATGATTTGGGAACTCAGATTTAGGGTGAAAATTATTATGACTGCATTAAGCCTTGGCTCCCACATTTCACTGTCTTTTTACTTTAATGGTCATTTAAAAGACATTTGTAGAGTTTGACAAAGCATTGATGACTCTCAATAAGAATAATGTGCACATTCAAATGGAACCTGGCTTCCCAATAAATCTGAATACAGGCTGTTAAGACCTGTCTGAGTATTTTCTCCAGATTTGCTGCAGAACACTGCCATCAAGTGTGAAGCTGGAGAGGTAGTTTCCAGAGGTATTTTCAGTGTGGATGTAGTACAGAAGTCTCCCTGAAAACTGACCCCAAGTTTTTTTTTTTTTTCAATTTTGTGGCTAGTTCTCAGCAGATGTCAGATGCCTTTTAAAACTTTTCAGAGGATCTCACATCTACAGCTCTTTTAACCTTTATAGCAAAGAAGAAATATGTCACATTAATGGCAGTAAAGACTTGTAGGCTGTGATGCTGGTATTTTTTCAGGCTTTGAAGCTAGAAATGAACAGACACGGATGGCCACCTGGTGCCTTTCATGACTGCCCCAAATCATTCTGCCCAATTTTGTATTATGAAGAAAACTTCTACTTAGTTTCTCAGCTATCATGGAATAATGAAAAAAAAAAAAGCAAAAAAAACTTTCATTTTTTTTTTTTTTTAAGCAAGTAATCTATAGATATAAATGAATCTACATTATCTTTTAACGTGTGCTAATCTAGAATGTATATTGCCTAACACAGCGTAAACACTATATATGGAATGAATATAAAGTTTGGTAATAAAACTCAGCCTGTCTTTCAAAATACCTGAAAGTATTCCTCCAGCACAGCATGTTCCCAACAATATATATTTCCTGACCATATATATTGTACTCTTCTCACACATTAAAGCTTGTACTCCAACCAATATTGAAAGACTGACAAAAACATCATGTTTTCCTATTTCTCCGACTATTTAAAAATGTCATGTCCTTTACCTCCTATATTCTATAGCCCTAACTTTACCAGCAAATATGTCTTGGAAATACACCTTCGAATTCTAGTCATTCTGCAATGTCTAGCTCAAATTTCTCTGTACTCAATCTGAATTAATCTTCTCATCTCTGATTACCTCTAGCACTGAGTCTGAATCTAACATCTGAAGGGAATTTCTATCCTTATAAATATCAATAAGTGTATGTCCTACAAGTTTGAAAGCTATTTGAGGGCAAGGTTATATTTCACATTTTAGTTGATCAGCACTACAACATCTCCCACAGGCTATCCAGAAGTGATGCCTATCTGTGACCCTAGACATGGGCAGCCCCTTCCAGTTTTCCCAGTGTGTTCCACTTGCCTTTCAATAGTCCAAACCTTGCCAATTCTACCAATTTTTAGCAGGATATCCAGAAACATATGGGTCTGGTGGTGATAGGGAAAAGAGAGTATGACTAGAGTCTGCACCAGATCTTCCTCTGAATTAAGACCACAAATTTCTTTTGTTATACTGTAGCCATGTATCCATTCACATAATATATCATTTTCTAAAAGCCTTTAAGATGCCTGTAAGCAGGGCATGCATAAGCAAGTAGTTTGTACATGCAAAGCATTTAGTTAAATAACATGAACATTTGAATTTCATTAGGAAGAAAACTAGTAGGAAATAAATTGGTGAAAAATGAGATCAACTGGAGTAGGGGTCACGTTACATAACACATTTTTAAAGAAAAATACAGATTGTGAGCTCAGAGAAGAGAATTTTACACAATTGGCATGAGACATATTCAGTCATTAGCTAATAGTTAATACACCATATGCCCAGTATTATCTACTGATTGCATGTGGTCCAAAAGTAGGAAGTACATAAAGTTCAATTGACTGTCAGTCTTGTGTGTCAAATATTTTTAAATAAAGGAATAACAAATTTATACTTCCATCTTCAATAGATAGAAGTATGACATCTGCTTGAATGATAGCAGTTTGGAGCCATGATGACAGACTCTATGCTAAGTACTTCATATACATTATGCCTCCACTTCCCCACAGTATGATAGGTAGGTGAAATTATTCACAAGCTATATGTGAGAACACAAAGTTTTAGCCACTTGATCAAGTATACAGTTAAATGTCAGGGTAGTCATGATTTGAACCCAGGCCTATCTGATTTAACTCCTTATGCTTTTAACATTCTATATGATATTATAATGTAATAATCACTTTTAAGGTGATGGGTTATAAGTTGAGTTGTTTGATTTGCTGTGGGTCAAGGTGACCATTATTAAAGACTGACTGTTGACTTGGGTATGAATTTGCTGACAATTGTCTCTTCTCATTTTCTCCCATTGGTGTGAAATTCTATATACACACATAACACTCTAGAAATCCAAATTTTGTGTTTTCTTTTGAAAGATGGCTCAGATATTTCTTCCTATAAATTATCTTTACTAATTTTATATCATTATGCCTATTCTAAAATTCTTCATATTTCATCAATGCTTAGATTATTGATTAGTATTTACATTTTTTCATATGCATTGTAAATGTTCCTTAGTTTGTTCTTGGACATCAGCCTAACTCTTTTGTAAGTTCCTTGAGTAAAGGAATGGAGTCTTGAGGAAGTTTCCATCCTCTGTTTATTCTTACCTAGTATAACACACTGACTCAGAGTTGCTACTGGGGAAGTTCTTGTATTGGCTAATATTTATGTAGGTGTCTGAGAATGTTTTGTGAGTTAAATTATCTCAGCGAGCTGAGTTCTATGCCATATTCCTCCTAATAAACTGCATTTAGATAAATGTTAGAATTTTCTTGTATCCAAAAAAAATGAATTTTGCCACAAAGATTATAAGAAAAATTTATATGTATGCAGTTGGTTGGGAAGTGAGAAACTATCAGAAACTGCCATGAGTAAGCAGTGAATTTGAGAAAACTTTGCAAGCACTGTCTTGCAATGGAAAAAGAGTGGTTCTGTGAGTGAGGGGCTTGGGTTGTATTTTCTGTCTTCTCACTATCAAGGTGAAATGTAGAGTGTATTTTTTGATTTCTTGACCCATGTTTTCTCACTTGTAAAGATACTGTATGTGCCCAACCCAGTTCATGGGTGATGAAGAGTAAATATAACACAAGAAGAAAATAATTAAAAGTTTAGTGCCCATATATAAAGGATTAACAACTTTGAAAAGCGTACATTTGAGGACAAGAATAGCAGGCTTTGTTCTCCTTCTGGGTTATGCATCAGTCTTGTCACTCAGCAGTTGGTCTGGGTTGTGGCTTAGCTATTTTAAAGGAATCTCAGTCCATAGCACTGCCAGTGCACTCCTCACTGATTAAGTGGCTCTTGAGCTCTGTGGGCTAAGAATTGCCGTTCATTGTATTCTATCAGTCGTCTAGCAGGAATACTAAAAAAAAAAAAAAAATGTTAGCAGCACAGATCTCCATAGATAAGGGTTGGAAAATGACAAGGTTAATCATTTTAGGAATGTCTTAGAAATGTCATTTTGCCCATTATAAGAAATGCTGTGATCTGTTTTCAATGTAAATATGTGTGTGTGTGTGTGTGTGTGTGTGTGTGTGTGTGTGTGTGTGAGATTAATTAGCATAATCTTTTATAATGTGTTAATAAAATTGAGTCCTATTGACAAGATTAATCCCTAGAATTGAAATCTGTCCTGAAGAATCAATGTGATTTGGGGGATGAGATATAAAACTTTATAATTGTGGCTTTGGACTAGCTATGGAGCTTTATGAGCCATGAACTAAAAAGTAACTTCTAGCAGTGAAGGGACAAATTCTTAAATAACCCTTCCCTCTCCCCTAACTGCTACTTTATGCTGTCCAAGGATTTCAGTGACAATTAATGAACCAGTAGTAGCCCTACCTGGAAAGCATTTCTAAAATCAGCACTTCCCTCCCCCAAACCTACTCTCTTAGATGTACAAAAGGCAATTCAAAAATTCAAAACCTGAGTTAAAAGAGAAACAGAACTCTTGTGCAAATGTAAACCAAATCTGGCAACATATTAGAGGTCTAGTCACTACTGACTGGAGTTAGTGGATTATCCAGTATCCAGTGATACTAGAATGAGATCTTGTATATATTCTAGTGGTACCCACTCCAGCCTGTATGAGTGGAGACTACATACTTTCTTCACTGTAGGGCTAATGGATTATAATTCTGCCCCTACCTGAGGCCCAGCCACTTCCTGCCCCAGTGCCCAATCCTGATTTATTTTCATCCAAGCTATTGGCCAGAATTTTTCTTAAAATTGAATAGTCCGTCCTAGAACCACAACTCTGTAACCTAACTAAGAGAATACCTACTGCCGTGCCTTGTAATTAAGCTTAGTTAATTTGGATACTGATTCCAATCTGGATCATATCTAAAGCCATGATATGCCCTCCTACATTGCAAATAGGTCTAACTGTTCCTCAGTTGTAACAATTCCAACACAATTACCATGTAAGTTACTTTTATCTTAACTCATTTGTTAAATTTACTCCCATTTCCCAGACAACTCTTAATCCTAGCATCTTTGTATGAGGCATACACATAGGAAATAATCTGTACTTTATTATTCATGCTGGGTGATTTTATACTTATTTGCTCATAGCCAGGCTCTGCTCAGCTCTTAATGATTATGTTATTCCTCTAAGCTCCTTTAACATCAACCATCTATACCATTCACTTAAGATATAACAAACACTCCATTTAGTATTATTAATCTTCTGTGATACATAGTCTATGACCTCTAATGTTGTACATTTCTAGAGTACAAGCTGTATTCATCATAATTCTTTCAGTATTATATTTTGCTTTGCAATATCTTCCTTATTCCATGTGTAATAAGTATGTTGATGATAGTGATGATGATTGTTGCAATTTTCTCTTAAGACTTCTTAATTTATTCTTCTGTGCCCAATGCATTGTTACCTTAGTTCTTAATTTGTCTTTTGCTTCATTTCTTCCTGCAAACCAGTGTGACTTGGATTGCATAATCTTAGTGAAGACTCAAATGACTAACAAAGTTGAAAATGGAAATAATTGGAATTTAGTTTGGTTGGGTCAGATACTTTGATCATCTGATTACCCAAATCAGATTGGCTACATGACTAATTTCATCATCTTGACAACATCAGCTTTTAAAATGACTCATCTTGGTTACTGACTTCCATGGCACTGAATAAACATAATTACAACTGCTGGATTTGGGAATGATGTGAGCTCAGACTTTATTTTATCATTTAAAAGTTAAGTCTATGCTAACAACACCAAATAAGAAATTTGAGATAATTCAGTAGTTCTGTGTGGTAGGCTAGAGGGAGAGTGGTGGAGAGAGAAACTGTGTATGATAATGTTAACTTCCTTTTGCCTTTTTAAAGTATCTCCAAAAAATTGCAGTTAAAGCCCAGTTGTTACTGTTGTGATCTACATGGGACATAGAGAGAAAGTGAAGCTCAGAGAAGATAATGGGGTTTTCTAAATTTATGTGGCTAATGATTAGAATGCTTAGTACTAGAATTCTTGGCCAAGTTGGTTCCAGTTTCACCACACAGCCACTGCCACCTCAATTATTAAGCCACAGGAATGAGGATATTTCTAAGTTATTATGGTAGGATTCCAGTCTTTCTCATCCTGTTGCTGGTTTAGTCCTTGCCTTAATCTTTCTGAGCAGTGGTGAAAAAGAAGGTTGGGCTAGTTTCTTCTCTTCCAAAATGATTTCCTTAATCTTGATATCTGCCAGAAGTTTGGACTCAAAGGAATATTTAAAACCATCGAAACTTTAATTTCAAATATTTCTTTGAAACTAAGCTGTGAAATGATTCCTCAGGAACCCTAGCCACCTGCCAATTTTGAAGTGCTTTTGTTCAGCTGTTTTTAACTTACTGCTGAGAAAGCTCCTAATTTTAATAAAATGAAAAATTGTATTTTTTCCATTGCCCTTCAACTCCAAAACAACAAAATGGGTGTGCTACATGAAAAAGTAAAGAAAGAAAAAAGCAAATACAAAATATGCAGCATGATTATTATTGGGATATTTTGATAAATACATTATGCATTTGGAAAGGTATCATGCTAATATCAGACAAAAGACAAAGATGACTATCATCAACCAACCCAAAATTATTTTCTGATTGCCAGGAATATATCTAGCTCTATTGGTCCTTTATAGGAGATAATGTAGGAAGATATTGCCCATTTTTTTTGGGGGGGGGAGGTGCTTACTCTGCTAATTAGTATAATTAAATCCTTGAGTACGCTGTTGTAAATCAGCAAAGTAAAACATTTCAAAGAGGTGTATCATTTTCTTTTTTTTTTTTTTGAGGTGTATCATTTTCTTGAAAACATTCTTTTAATATTAAAGCCATTATCTATATGTGTTAGGAAGAAGCAGATGAAATTTGCTAATCCAATTTATTGTTATTAATTAAGTGGCTCTAATCATTGGAACCAGTGTTTACGAACCTGTGCAACTCATCTGAGTGTGGAGAGGGACAGAAAGTTAATAAATAATTTTACTCTTTTCCATCAGTTCCTTTTATAATTTTCTGAGAGAATAGCTAATTTCAGTCTTGCTGATTAGATTGACATAATTGTTAAGATAACAAAATTATATCACGTAAGCCTGTAGCTATGATCTCAGTTGAAACCACAGTCTATATAGGTACTAAAGGCTGTCAAAATGCCCAAGAAAACAGGATGTTTGAGTAAGTGGTTTGCTTTCTTTTCCCATCCATCAACACATTTAAGCCATTTGGTACATGGAAACACTGCCATAGTGATAGGCAATTGAGTAATTCTGCCTGATGCTTATTGGAACACTCTTTTGTCCTAAAAAGAAAGCCAAAGCTTTCTGGAGTAATAAGTCACCTTTTTGCTTGTCTTCTGAAAACTTGTCCATGTCCCACCTCTGACTCAAGAGAACAGAATGTTGTCATATGAGTGACTGTCTCCTACATTATCACAAATAAATGTTGCAAATCACAGACTTTTCTCTAGAAAGTGAGAGACAGTTATTTTGCAATAATTCAGTGGATTTTGTCTCTATTATTCAAGATGATTGATGTAGATGTAATCATTCTGTCTCTTAGATATTGGTAAAATAAAATGACAGTTGTTGGCTGTGCAATAAGGGACCATCTGCACCAAAATGCTTGGAGGAATTGAGAGGTTGGCATTTTCACAGCATGAGGTAAAGGATCACAATTACTCAGTTTATGAAGGCTATGTCTAAATAAAAAACCCAGGTCTAGTATTTCACTTCAAATCCTGAATTATGTAGATTGTTTGCCAGAATTAGAAGAGTTTTGTAAACATTCAAGTGAGATAATGAGAATTCAGGTATTTTCATCTCCCTGTGTGCTTAGAATGCCCAGACTAGAATTACTTCTCCCCTTATGCCTATGCATCTAATGGATATCTGTGCTTTTAGTGTAGGTTAAAGTCTACCTCCTCTAGAGCAACCTGAGCTGGGATTGGGACAGCATATAATTCTCTTCCTGTCTCATTCTCTTACTCAACAACAAAAAAACATATAATGGGCATATACTTTGTGTCAAGGACTATGCTGGGTGGTGAAAACCAAACACGAACTAAAACATTACCGTGCTTTCCAGCAGGATGATAATAATAAAAGATGATGATAATGGTTGTTGAATGAATAGTTTGCCCTGAATTCCAACCTGAATCTACATAATGGAAATTTTTACTAATGATCCTTTCCTCTCAAGAAATGCTAGAGGAGGAAGATGATGATAATGGTTGTTGAATGAATAGTTTGCCCTGAATTCCAACCTGAATCTACATAATGGAAATTTTTATTAATGATCCTTTCCTCTCAAGAAATGCTAGAGGAGGAAATATATTCCTTCTGTCCGTCCTTCACTTCCTACCCATGGGGAGAAATCACTAATCCAGATGGGAGCCTATCATGCTTTAATTCTTGATCAGACCAAATTGAGGCGCCAAATAACACAGCTCAAACTGATCATTGTGCTCTCTCTTTCTGTCTTCCTCTGCCTCTGCTTTCCTTGTCTATCACTGCCATGTTTTTAGAGTTGATGAGTTGATTTTTAAATTAACATTCTTACAGTGGATGGAAGGTTAATGTCAGAGAACACTTGAGCGATATAGAATATTATCCAGTGATAGCATTTTACTTCCAAAGAAGCTATAGCAATATTTAGAAAATTATGTTTTTCAAATATGAATGGAATGCAAAATATCTTACCAATTGGAAGTGCATTTGAGAAGAAAGATGAAGCAAGCATCATTTAGAAGTCATGAAATGTGAGGGGGATCTAAAATGAAAGATTTTGAATAGGTAGAAAGGAAAGAAACTCAGAACAAAGATAGTAAGAGAGAGACTGAAGAAAAAAGTACATTGTATTCCTTATTAAAGTGAAGAGCTACACTGCTTTGAGGAAACTTTTTCACCTTCATTATTTCATATTAGTAATCATAACATATATTCATACTTATGCAAATTAAAGGGTTAAAATATTTTCATTAGTTCATATTTTTGGCTTTTTCAATAAATTTCTTTAACAGGGTCATATACCTGCTACTCCTTTCTTCTGTGATCCTCCCTCATTCAGAATAGTGATATTCAGGTAATTAAAATATCAAACTTATAACTTACTATCTCCTCTTTGAAGTCTGAAAAGCTACCCTAATAAAGTGAAGATTTACTTGTTTGTTCACCTAAACGAAGGGACTTCTTTATCTTCCCCTTACTTAAATTTAAGAGTTTTAGACTCTCCCACTTTCTGGGACCCCCTTACAATGTAATTTAAAATGTATCTTTAAGAATGAAATTTCATTTTAAAATAAACTTCTATCTTTTTTCAATAGCTCTTGGCTCTCTTTCCTTGATGCTATGAACATTTTTAAGTTGTTCAAAGACAAAATCTGAGGGGTACCAGTTACTATCCTAACATTTAGAAATATCAGGGCGAGGTTTCCCTGGAAACCACATGCACATAAAAACCATGCAGAGCAGACTTGGTTTCATCTCTAGTTACATTTTCTATTGAAGAAAGAAATCACCCCCACTTATATTTTGTTTCAGAGGTGAGATTCAGGGCAGAAAGCTGTGGAGGCCATTTTATTGGGTTTCAACATCTAGCAGACTAATGAAGGAGTTAGTTTCAGGATGGAAAATACAGCTAAATATGGGCTAAACTGCATATAAGCCTGAAAATGAATTAAAAACCCCACATTGCCAGGTGACAGCCCAGAAGGATGTCCTGGGTGCCCTCATTTTCCCTGGTAAAGAGGAGAGAATGGTGACTTTTGCTCAAGGGGAGAAGAAAAGGTTAATTATCTCAGGTTCACCAGGGTGGTCAGTTTGGAAGAAGGTGCCCACCAAGCGTCTTTTACTGCTGAGATAATGGAAGAAGCACATTGTATATCATACTGCTTTTCCATGAAGTTACTATAATAATCAGAAGATAATAATGTCTTTCCATTAACTCATGTGTATTGTAAATATAGACTTACTGTACTGTAACTCCTTAGATTTGCTATGAGGTGATGACAAGTCTTTAAAAAAGTTCATATTGTCTTGTCTGAATTTCCCATCACAGAGTCTATGATTCTGTAGTGTACTCTATACAGATGTTTCATACAGTGTTTCAGTTACCATGTGCTTTCATTTAAAAGTGGGACCAGTTTTTCCCTTTCATGCATCAAAGTCTTGGACCTAACTCAAATGGATATATTTTTTTAAATTAAACTGGTAACGTGGTAATGCATTAAATTATGGTGAGTACACAGTAGTTTTTCCAAAGCTTAGACTTTATATTCAGTTTCCTGGAGATAAAAACCCTTTAAAAAATGAAAAAAAGAAGGTAGGAAAACGTGTCTTTATGTCTAGGGAATTCCAGGTTTTGGATAGAGGGAAAGTTCACATTAAAGAAACATAGGGCTAAAGGTCAACCCAGTCTGAAATTAGTATCTCTGCTTTCCCCAAGTTGCTAAGGACTTACTGTATGAAAAGGCTATGGTAAAGAGGAAGAAATGCCCTACCTCATTTTCTGTAGTGTTCCCCACAGAGCAGAAGCCAGGTCTCATCTCAGGCTTCTACTTCTGCTGGTCCAAAATATGGCCATTAGTTAGCAATTTGGAAAAGAGAAAGTACATTAGATGACAGAGGGACATTGTTCATAACTCTGTCCTCAGAACAGCCTATTGATAGTAGTATGCTGTGTTACAGGAATTCAGTTATCTTTGTTTGCACTCAAACTAACCAGTTTATTATATAAAGTATTTCTACATCTTTGTTTGTCATCAGTTGGCTACATATTGGTTATTTTATACTTGTCAAGCTGCTTCCTTGTAACATTTAATAAAAACAATTATGCATGCAATTTTTTAATGGTATGGGATCAAATATTGAAAGCTAAAAGGAATCTCTATTTTTCAGTTTTAAAAATGAGGAGAATGGGCACTAGGATTGTTAAATAATTTGCCCTAGAGTCCCAAACTCATCATCATCTAGAGTTGATCTGAGCCAAAATGGAAAACAAATCTCCTGATGTGTTATCTGATAATTACAAAAGAATTTTATAAAAATTAAGTAAATGGAAATTTGAGAGCTTAAATACTCTTATTCAACATTATGTTATTTGCACAATTTACTGGACAGTGGACCTGCCTCTTAGCTTTTATTGGAAGAGCAGTTGTTAAATTCTCATTAATTCATGCCTCTGTGACAAATCAGCTAAAGGTTAGAGGGATTTGAGTGGGGAGGAAACAGCCTTATGAAGTGGTAGCTGAAGTCAACATTGGCTTTGAACTTTCTTTTCTGGTTACATTTTTGCAGAATTAAAGAATGAGAAAACCCTATACTACATTTAAAATTCAACATCTGTTGTGCAATTTGATCTGATTTTTCCATATATCATTGGTATTTATTTCTCATAATCTAAGATTTCAACAGAGGAAGCTAAAAAGTATGATGGGCTGCAAGTTTGTAACTATGAATCACTGGAACTTCCACTGTGGGGGATTCTATTATATTAGCAGGAGGGAAGGCTATTGAGTTTTATAAGGGTGTGAGAAGCAAGAACGAAACAATTAATGAGCCTTGTGCTGGACATTTGTCTTGTTGTCTGCTTGCTTATCACCTCAAGAGTAATCTCAGGATTTGGGGGAATTTTCGCCTTTAGCAGTGATGCTTGCTTAATGAAAAAGCCTTGAATCTCACTTGCCAGCTTCCTTTAAATCTGGAATGTGACATATGAACTCTGCTAATTGGATGATGTTTCAAAAGACCTTGATTTGGGACTGAGTCCTCAGAGAAAGCATGCACTTAGAAGAACTACTTTTTGGTGAGGGCAGCTTTAGACACCTGTAGTTTCCAGGGCCAGTAATAGTAGTTCTGCTCTGCTGATACCTTCCTCAGTGTCCCTGGTCTGTGCCCACCAACAATACCACAGCATCTTTGTAGGAGTCAATCCATAGCGAAGCTAAGTGGTTGTTCCCAGATACATGGATTCAAAGTGTGACATCCTGATCTTCACGTGCTAGTTAATATCCCTTAATAAATTTCTTTTCTGATTTTTGTGATTTTTCAGTTACAAATACTTCTGACTCAGCCCCTTACTATATACAGACATCTTGCCAGTTTTAGATATTCAACATGATTTTATTCCTTACAGGCATCCTACTATACAGGGATATTATATAGAGAAGCTCAGAGATGTTAAGTACATTGTCTAAGATCATTCAGAAAGCAGACACTCAACTTAGATATGCTCTTTCTAACCTTATAAAGTATGAGGCTGAGTTTTCATTTAAAAAGGAAAAGGCATGACTGGTTTACACTGGAGTATAAAAAGAAATGCTGAGTTCAAGAATCTGAACCCAAATCCCTCAACTTACATCTTACTACTACCTAACATAAACCAGCTATTCTTGAAAAGCAGGGGTTATTATTTCATATAGGCCCCTGCTTCCTAGACTATTTGAAAAAAGTGTTCTTCTCCCCTCTTTTGTACGTTTCCAACTTCTTACATTCCCAGCCTCAGGTGAACCTTTCCCTGAATAGTTTGCCTTTCATTCGTTTCTTTCTTTCTTAACTTCTATGACATCTATTGTCTATATATGATAATCAGGTAACACTTAGCCTGTGCCTCCTTACCACCTTCTGTTTAGATTCTATAGGTCAGGGATCAAAAAACATTTATTTATTTGTTTTTTGGGTAAAGAGCCAGATAGGAAGTTTTTTGTTTTGTTTTTTTTTTTTGTTTTTGTTTTTTTGTGGGACATACAGGCTCTGCAACAACTACTCAAATATCTATTACAGTGAAAGCAGCCATACACAGTTAGCAAATGGGTGAGCATGGTTGTATTCCAATAAAACTTATTTACAAAATCAGGTGGTCACCAGCAGAACCCTGCTGTGGCCCAGTGATCCTCATATATTATATCCCACTGGATTGGACAGCTAGTTCTTAGCGTTCTTAATGATTATATATTTTTGCATTAACTTTTCCTCTTTTCTGTTTTAGTCTGTGTCTTACTTCTGCTTCTTTGAATTACTTTCCCAAATACTGTACCCATTCACAGATCTTTGCTTTTGTGACTGTTCAGGCAAGAACCCAGACTAGTAACATTAGTACCAGGAATGGGGGTTAGAAATTAACTCATGGTGTGTAGTATCATATTGACTCTTATCTTTGCATAATTGTGATAATAGACATATAGAATGTGAGGCATTAAGTTATATGATACCTGGGGCCATTAAACCATATGGAGAAAACTTCAATTACAAGGATTATGAAATAAATCAATATTTGTTAACTGCTTTGAAACCATAACAACAACAACAAAAAATGATGGACTCAGTCAGCTACCTATCAACCTAAAGAAACTATGAAACCACCGTATTTCCACTGAAGAGTTATAGAAAGCTCTTCTCCCTCCAATATCTGGTAGAACTGTGCTGAAAATGAGTCACAGTATTTAATTTTAAGTATGGTAGAGCTGCCAGGGAAACTTAGTGTGCAACCTTGACAGGTTCCTTATGTCAAAGTTAGAGACCTAAAAGGAAACAATTTGAGGCCTATAACCTAGAATGAAAATATTTGTTAAATGAGCCTAAGAATCTTAAAAGCCCCCTGATTTTTTTATGCCAACAGAAGCATCTCACTTCCCTTGATAGAGGAGAACAGATTACTTTTGCTTAGTGATCCTATAAATACTCACCTAAGGCAGGTGTCTCTCAAAATGACGCTTGCTGACTAGAAGATATACTCCTGTCTCCACTATATTGCCTTCATGCCAAAGACCAAGGTCAGCTCTCAGGATAGCCCAAGTAGGAACCAGAGCTGCTCCTTTTAGGGAATATAGCTTGAACACTGAATCATTGTAAAGTCTTGGCTAATATGTACTAGAGGTAATTGATAAAACATGGATGAAAGTGGGTCTGTAGAGTCTTTCACTGGTTAGGTGAAGGCTTACCATGTGAACTCCCACCATCATCTTGAGATTCAATACTCTGGTAAGATTTTCTGGTCCCAGTATATTATTAGATGGAACTTTGAAACTGGGACATGATAACCATTTATATAGTTAATGAAGTGGAGATGATATAGAGACTGTAAAGTCTGTTATGAAGAAGTGGTCAGAAGGCTTAGGGCAATATGTTGTCATGAATTAATCATGAGTTTGGAGAACCTATCTGCTGACTTAGTTTTCTTGGTGGTTCCCAGATACTCCTTTCATTTAGGCAGTAATGAGTGTGCTAATGTGGACATAACTGGCATCTCTGAAAAGATCAAAGTTGGCTCTCCTCTAGAGACCAGAATAGACAGTGGAAGGTGCTGCTATGGACTTGAGATCTCTTATGGTACTGTACCTCTAATAATTAGAATACATAGACCTGGAAACCAAAGGACAGAAGGAGGATTAACTCACCATCATTTTCAGTCACTCACTTGTAGGAGTTTTTCTTTCTATCTCTGTAAACATAGGCTCTGTTGGAATATAGGTGCTGAATCTTCGTGGGGAAATATTCTTCCAAAGGATACAAGATGGGTTCTAAAGAACTTGAAGCTAGAACTATCACATGGTCTCTTCAGGCTTCTCATCCGGGGAGAAACCAAGCCAAAAAAATTAAGTTCTTATGTAGCTAGCAGTAATCAATTTAAGCGCTGTGAACAGCTAGTATTCCAGCTATGTAATGGGAGGAGAGGATTCACTATGACACTTTTTGGTGCCTCCATTTTCAGTAATACTGGTTAATGGGCAGTTGGCAGTGGTTGAGTCCAATAAAGCAAGGCAATTAAGGACTCATGCGTGAAATTCAGATCACATTCTAAGCAAACCACTTAGACCAGTTGAAGTATTGGTAAAGGGTGAGGGAATTCCAAAATAATTGAGGGAAGTTGGCAATGATAACTATTAATATAGCTTTAGGATTAAGTTGCTACAGTGAGGACGGAAGTCTTTTCTACTAGTTCTCTTGTATTAATTATATAAAGAGTTTGTGACTGTATACCATCTTGAATGTGATACTTTGCTGCATTCAATTTAGTGGAGGGTAATAACATAGCAGTAATGCATGAGTTTGACTGTGTTGGGCCCTTTTTCTGCATCACTTCAAATCTTTTTGACTTTAACTCTTATTTCAGCCGCTGTTTTAATAATAATTTCCTCCTAGTCTTCAAATAACTTCATACAAGGGCAAACTAAAAATCCTCAAGTTCTCTTGTTTCTTGACCCAGAGCTTCTTTTATGTGTATTGTGAGACACCCACAGGACTCTACTTATGTGTCTGAACCGATGCATGAACGACCCAGAAGTGCAAAGTTTTAAGTATCCCATATGCTAACTTTTCAATTATAGATGATGGTAGGTGATGAACGAATGTTTCCTTTTTTGTTCCCTGCATAGAAAAATCCCAGACATGTTTCCTAGATTTTTTGGATTCTGTGGGATAGAGCACCCACTATTCATAGTGGTGGCTACCTAAACGATGTACCCTCACATTGACTTTTCCTTTTCCCCTGCTTGACTCTACCATGCATACTTTCTGCTTTTTGTCTATAAACTTTACCTCAGAGTCTGTTTTGAGAGGAATTTAAACTATGGAAGTCAGAAAGAAGAACACTCACATTTGACTTCAGGATTTCCATGAATGAATGAATGAATATTTAATTGCTTAGTCCAGCGAACATCAAATCTGGTGGAGATGAAGAAGTTCTAATCGCTTGGATTCTCCAAAATGCCAAAGATACCATATTGAAGGGAATTGCAAAAAAAAAAAAAAAAAAAAAAAAATCCCAATAGGGTAAAAGTACTAAGATGATGATAATGGTTGTTGAATGAATAGTTTGCCCTGAATTCCAACCTGAATCTACATAATGGAAATTTTTACTAATGATCCTTTCCTCTCAAGAAATGCTAGAGGAGGAAGATGATGATAATGGTTGTTGAATGAATAGTTTGCCCTGAATTCCAACCTGAATCTACATAATGGAAATTTTTATTAATGATCCTTTCCTCTCAAGAAATGCTAGAGGAGGAAATATATTCCTTCTGTCCGTCCTTCACTTCCTACCCATGGGGAGAAATCACTAATCCAGATGGGAGCCTATCATGCTTTAATTCTTGATCAGACCAAATTGAGGCGCCAAATAACACAGCTCAAACTGATCATTGTGCTCTCTCTTTCTGTCTTCCTCTGCCTCTGCTTTCCTTGTCTATCACTGCCATGTTTTTAGAGTTGATGAGTTGATTTTTAAATTAACATTCTTACAGTGGATGGAAGGTTAATGTCAGAGAACACTTGAGCGATATAGAATATTATCCAGTGATAGCATTTTACTTCCAAAGAAGCTATAGCAATATTTAGAAAATTATGTTTTTCAAATATGAATGGAATGCAAAATATCTTACCAATTGGAAGTGCATTTGAGAAGAAAGATGAAGCAAGCATCATTTAGAAGTCATGAAATGTGAGGGGGATCTAAAATGAAAGATTTTGAATAGGTAGAAAGGAAAGAAACTCAGAACAAAGATAGTAAGAGAGAGACTGAAGAAAAAAGTACATTGTATTCCTTATTAAAGTGAAGAGCTACACTGCTTTGAGGAAACTTTTTCACCTTCATTATTTCATATTAGTAATCATAACATATATTCATACTTATGCAAATTAAAGGGTTAAAATATTTTCATTAGTTCATATTTTTGGCTTTTTCAATAAATTTCTTTAACAGGGTCATATACCTGCTACTCCTTTCTTCTGTGATCCTCCCTCATTCAGAATAGTGATATTCAGGTAATTAAAATATCAAACTTATAACTTACTATCTCCTCTTTGAAGTCTGAAAAGCTACCCTAATAAAGTGAAGATTTACTTGTTTGTTCACCTAAACGAAGGGACTTCTTTATCTTCCCCTTACTTAAATTTAAGAGTTTTAGACTCTCCCACTTTCTGGGACCCCCTTACAATGTAATTTAAAATGTATCTTTAAGAATGAAATTTCATTTTAAAATAAACTTCTATCTTTTTTCAATAGCTCTTGGCTCTCTTTCCTTGATGCTATGAACATTTTTAAGTTGTTCAAAGACAAAATCTGAGGGGTACCAGTTACTATCCTAACATTTAGAAATATCAGGGCGAGGTTTCCCTGGAAACCACATGCACATAAAAACCATGCAGAGCAGACTTGGTTTCATCTCTAGTTACATTTTCTATTGAAGAAAGAAATCACCCCCACTTATATTTTGTTTCAGAGGTGAGATTCAGGGCAGAAAGCTGTGGAGGCCATTTTATTGGGTTTCAACATCTAGCAGACTAATGAAGGAGTTAGTTTCAGGATGGAAAATACAGCTAAATATGGGCTAAACTGCATATAAGCCTGAAAATGAATTAAAAACCCCACATTGCCAGGTGACAGCCCAGAAGGATGTCCTGGGTGCCCTCATTTTCCCTGGTAAAGAGGAGAGAATGGTGACTTTTGCTCAAGGGGAGAAGAAAAGGTTAATTATCTCAGGTTCACCAGGGTGGTCAGTTTGGAAGAAGGTGCCCACCAAGCGTCTTTTACTGCTGAGATAATGGAAGAAGCACATTGTATATCATACTGCTTTTCCATGAAGTTACTATAATAATCAGAAGATAATAATGTCTTTCCATTAACTCATGTGTATTGTAAATATAGACTTACTGTACTGTAACTCCTTAGATTTGCTATGAGGTGATGACAAGTCTTTAAAAAAGTTCATATTGTCTTGTCTGAATTTCCCATCACAGAGTCTATGATTCTGTAGTGTACTCTATACAGATGTTTCATACAGTGTTTCAGTTACCATGTGCTTTCATTTAAAAGTGGGACCAGTTTTTCCCTTTCATGCATCAAAGTCTTGGACCTAACTCAAATGGATATATTTTTTTAAATTAAACTGGTAACGTGGTAATGCATTAAATTATGGTGAGTACACAGTAGTTTTTCCAAAGCTTAGACTTTATATTCAGTTTCCTGGAGATAAAAACCCTTTAAAAAATGAAAAAAAGAAGGTAGGAAAACGTGTCTTTATGTCTAGGGAATTCCAGGTTTTGGATAGAGGGAAAGTTCACATTAAAGAAACATAGGGCTAAAGGTCAACCCAGTCTGAAATTAGTATCTCTGCTTTCCCCAAGTTGCTAAGGACTTACTGTATGAAAAGGCTATGGTAAAGAGGAAGAAATGCCCTACCTCATTTTCTGTAGTGTTCCCCACAGAGCAGAAGCCAGGTCTCATCTCAGGCTTCTACTTCTGCTGGTCCAAAATATGGCCATTAGTTAGCAATTTGGAAAAGAGAAAGTACATTAGATGACAGAGGGACATTGTTCATAACTCTGTCCTCAGAACAGCCTATTGATAGTAGTATGCTGTGTTACAGGAATTCAGTTATCTTTGTTTGCACTCAAACTAACCAGTTTATTATATAAAGTATTTCTACATCTTTGTTTGTCATCAGTTGGCTACATATTGGTTATTTTATACTTGTCAAGCTGCTTCCTTGTAACATTTAATAAAAACAATTATGCATGCAATTTTTTAATGGTATGGGATCAAATATTGAAAGCTAAAAGGAATCTCTATTTTTCAGTTTTAAAAATGAGGAGAATGGGCACTAGGATTGTTAAATAATTTGCCCTAGAGTCCCAAACTCATCATCATCTAGAGTTGATCTGAGCCAAAATGGAAAACAAATCTCCTGATGTGTTATCTGATAATTACAAAAGAATTTTATAAAAATTAAGTAAATGGAAATTTGAGAGCTTAAATACTCTTATTCAACATTATGTTATTTGCACAATTTACTGGACAGTGGACCTGCCTCTTAGCTTTTATTGGAAGAGCAGTTGTTAAATTCTCATTAATTCATGCCTCTGTGACAAATCAGCTAAAGGTTAGAGGGATTTGAGTGGGGAGGAAACAGCCTTATGAAGTGGTAGCTGAAGTCAACATTGGCTTTGAACTTTCTTTTCTGGTTACATTTTTGCAGAATTAAAGAATGAGAAAACCCTATACTACATTTAAAATTCAACATCTGTTGTGCAATTTGATCTGATTTTTCCATATATCATTGGTATTTATTTCTCATAATCTAAGATTTCAACAGAGGAAGCTAAAAAGTATGATGGGCTGCAAGTTTGTAACTATGAATCACTGGAACTTCCACTGTGGGGGATTCTATTATATTAGCAGGAGGGAAGGCTATTGAGTTTTATAAGGGTGTGAGAAGCAAGAACGAAACAATTAATGAGCCTTGTGCTGGACATTTGTCTTGTTGTCTGCTTGCTTATCACCTCAAGAGTAATCTCAGGATTTGGGGGAATTTTCGCCTTTAGCAGTGATGCTTGCTTAATGAAAAAGCCTTGAATCTCACTTGCCAGCTTCCTTTAAATCTGGAATGTGACATATGAACTCTGCTAATTGGATGATGTTTCAAAAGACCTTGATTTGGGACTGAGTCCTCAGAGAAAGCATGCACTTAGAAGAACTACTTTTTGGTGAGGGCAGCTTTAGACACCTGTAGTTTCCAGGGCCAGTAATAGTAGTTCTGCTCTGCTGATACCTTCCTCAGTGTCCCTGGTCTGTGCCCACCAACAATACCACAGCATCTTTGTAGGAGTCAATCCATAGCGAAGCTAAGTGGTTGTTCCCAGATACATGGATTCAAAGTGTGACATCCTGATCTTCACGTGCTAGTTAATATCCCTTAATAAATTTCTTTTCTGATTTTTGTGATTTTTCAGTTACAAATACTTCTGACTCAGCCCCTTACTATATACAGACATCTTGCCAGTTTTAGATATTCAACATGATTTTATTCCTTACAGGCATCCTACTATACAGGGATATTATATAGAGAAGCTCAGAGATGTTAAGTACATTGTCTAAGATCATTCAGAAAGCAGACACTCAACTTAGATATGCTCTTTCTAACCTTATAAAGTATGAGGCTGAGTTTTCATTTAAAAAGGAAAAGGCATGACTGGTTTACACTGGAGTATAAAAAGAAATGCTGAGTTCAAGAATCTGAACCCAAATCCCTCAACTTACATCTTACTACTACCTAACATAAACCAGCTATTCTTGAAAAGCAGGGGTTATTATTTCATATAGGCCCCTGCTTCCTAGACTATTTGAAAAAAGTGTTCTTCTCCCCTCTTTTGTACGTTTCCAACTTCTTACATTCCCAGCCTCAGGTGAACCTTTCCCTGAATAGTTTGCCTTTCATTCGTTTCTTTCTTTCTTAACTTCTATGACATCTATTGTCTATATATGATAATCAGGTAACACTTAGCCTGTGCCTCCTTACCACCTTCTGTTTAGATTCTATAGGTCAGGGATCAAAAAACATTTATTTATTTGTTTTTTGGGTAAAGAGCCAGATAGGAAGTTTTTTGTTTTGTTTTTTTTTTTGTTTTTGTTTTTTTGTGGGACATACAGGCTCTGCAACAACTACTCAAATATCTATTACAGTGAAAGCAGCCATACACAGTTAGCAAATGGGTGAGCATGGTTGTATTCCAATAAAACTTATTTACAAAATCAGGTGGTCACCAGCAGAACCCTGCTGTGGCCCAGTGATCCTCATATATTATATCCCACTGGATTGGACAGCTAGTTCTTAGCGTTCTTAATGATTATATATTTTTGCATTAACTTTTCCTCTTTTCTGTTTTAGTCTGTGTCTTACTTCTGCTTCTTTGAATTACTTTCCCAAATACTGTACCCATTCACAGATCTTTGCTTTTGTGACTGTTCAGGCAAGAACCCAGACTAGTAACATTAGTACCAGGAATGGGGGTTAGAAATTAACTCATGGTGTGTAGTATCATATTGACTCTTATCTTTGCATAATTGTGATAATAGACATATAGAATGTGAGGCATTAAGTTATATGATACCTGGGGCCATTAAACCATATGGAGAAAACTTCAATTACAAGGATTATGAAATAAATCAATATTTGTTAACTGCTTTGAAACCATAACAACAACAACAAAAAATGATGGACTCAGTCAGCTACCTATCAACCTAAAGAAACTATGAAACCACCGTATTTCCACTGAAGAGTTATAGAAAGCTCTTCTCCCTCCAATATCTGGTAGAACTGTGCTGAAAATGAGTCACAGTATTTAATTTTAAGTATGGTAGAGCTGCCAGGGAAACTTAGTGTGCAACCTTGACAGGTTCCTTATGTCAAAGTTAGAGACCTAAAAGGAAACAATTTGAGGCCTATAACCTAGAATGAAAATATTTGTTAAATGAGCCTAAGAATCTTAAAAGCCCCCTGATTTTTTTATGCCAACAGAAGCATCTCACTTCCCTTGATAGAGGAGAACAGATTACTTTTGCTTAGTGATCCTATAAATACTCACCTAAGGCAGGTGTCTCTCAAAATGACGCTTGCTGACTAGAAGATATACTCCTGTCTCCACTATATTGCCTTCATGCCAAAGACCAAGGTCAGCTCTCAGGATAGCCCAAGTAGGAACCAGAGCTGCTCCTTTTAGGGAATATAGCTTGAACACTGAATCATTGTAAAGTCTTGGCTAATATGTACTAGAGGTAATTGATAAAACATGGATGAAAGTGGGTCTGTAGAGTCTTTCACTGGTTAGGTGAAGGCTTACCATGTGAACTCCCACCATCATCTTGAGATTCAATACTCTGGTAAGATTTTCTGGTCCCAGTATATTATTAGATGGAACTTTGAAACTGGGACATGATAACCATTTATATAGTTAATGAAGTGGAGATGATATAGAGACTGTAAAGTCTGTTATGAAGAAGTGGTCAGAAGGCTTAGGGCAATATGTTGTCATGAATTAATCATGAGTTTGGAGAACCTATCTGCTGACTTAGTTTTCTTGGTGGTTCCCAGATACTCCTTTCATTTAGGCAGTAATGAGTGTGCTAATGTGGACATAACTGGCATCTCTGAAAAGATCAAAGTTGGCTCTCCTCTAGAGACCAGAATAGACAGTGGAAGGTGCTGCTATGGACTTGAGATCTCTTATGGTACTGTACCTCTAATAATTAGAATACATAGACCTGGAAACCAAAGGACAGAAGGAGGATTAACTCACCATCATTTTCAGTCACTCACTTGTAGGAGTTTTTCTTTCTATCTCTGTAAACATAGGCTCTGTTGGAATATAGGTGCTGAATCTTCGTGGGGAAATATTCTTCCAAAGGATACAAGATGGGTTCTAAAGAACTTGAAGCTAGAACTATCACATGGTCTCTTCAGGCTTCTCATCCGGGGAGAAACCAAGCCAAAAAAATTAAGTTCTTATGTAGCTAGCAGTAATCAATTTAAGCGCTGTGAACAGCTAGTATTCCAGCTATGTAATGGGAGGAGAGGATTCACTATGACACTTTTTGGTGCCTCCATTTTCAGTAATACTGGTTAATGGGCAGTTGGCAGTGGTTGAGTCCAATAAAGCAAGGCAATTAAGGACTCATGCGTGAAATTCAGATCACATTCTAAGCAAACCACTTAGACCAGTTGAAGTATTGGTAAAGGGTGAGGGAATTCCAAAATAATTGAGGGAAGTTGGCAATGATAACTATTAATATAGCTTTAGGATTAAGTTGCTACAGTGAGGACGGAAGTCTTTTCTACTAGTTCTCTTGTATTAATTATATAAAGAGTTTGTGACTGTATACCATCTTGAATGTGATACTTTGCTGCATTCAATTTAGTGGAGGGTAATAACATAGCAGTAATGCATGAGTTTGACTGTGTTGGGCCCTTTTTCTGCATCACTTCAAATCTTTTTGACTTTAACTCTTATTTCAGCCGCTGTTTTAATAATAATTTCCTCCTAGTCTTCAAATAACTTCATACAAGGGCAAACTAAAAATCCTCAAGTTCTCTTGTTTCTTGACCCAGAGCTTCTTTTATGTGTATTGTGAGACACCCACAGGACTCTACTTATGTGTCTGAACCGATGCATGAACGACCCAGAAGTGCAAAGTTTTAAGTATCCCATATGCTAACTTTTCAATTATAGATGATGGTAGGTGATGAACGAATGTTTCCTTTTTTGTTCCCTGCATAGAAAAATCCCAGACATGTTTCCTAGATTTTTTGGATTCTGTGGGATAGAGCACCCACTATTCATAGTGGTGGCTACCTAAACGATGTACCCTCACATTGACTTTTCCTTTTCCCCTGCTTGACTCTACCATGCATACTTTCTGCTTTTTGTCTATAAACTTTACCTCAGAGTCTGTTTTGAGAGGAATTTAAACTATGGAAGTCAGAAAGAAGAACACTCACATTTGACTTCAGGATTTCCATGAATGAATGAATGAATATTTAATTGCTTAGTCCAGCGAACATCAAATCTGGTGGAGATGAAGAAGTTCTAATCGCTTGGATTCTCCAAAATGCCAAAGATACCATATTGAAGGGAATTGCAAAAAAAAAAAAAAAAAAAAAAAAATCCCAATAGGGTAAAAGTACTAGAGAAGTCCTGTCTTGGCTTTTTATATTACATAATGCATCCCAAATTTAGATGCAAGTGTGATGGTTCCACAGAGCTGATGATTAGATGGTGTACTTGAAAAGATGGTTTAGGCCATATCCTTTATCTTTGAAAATTTTAAATTTGTTAAAACAAAGCTGACTTTACTTGAATCCTTTTGGTGCCTTTCCAATTAACAGCCAAAGATAGAGCTTGATGGAATCATAATGTTGTATATTAGTAACTCTAATCATTATTCTAAATGTAGTTTGCTTTTTGTCAATTATAGTTCCTTAGGGGGCAATCCAAACCACTGTGTAAAGAAGGCTCAGAAGAACAGCATAATTTAAAGTACTACAGTGGCTTTTATGTTGATTGAATTTTTCATTTTAGGTTTTTTCAAAACATAACAATTTTTGACTTTAGCTCTTTTTAAATTCTTTTTCAAAATTAAAGTATAAAATATCCTAGGGACCCCGCAAATATGTAACGTAACATGTAACATAACTAACTTGGTTACCAAGAGTAATGGGTAATAAAATGGCTTAGAGTCAAAGAATGTTAGGACTGGAGTCTTAACAATAACCTAAATATATCTTCTGTCAGCAACTGAGTTAAGTAAAGGCAGAGTGAGATAAAATAACTTGTCAGTTCTATGACTAGGACCCTTGTGTCTTGACTGAAAGTCAGTCTTTTCCATTGGGAGATTGACAAGATTTGGGGAAACTGTATTTCTTTTCTTATTTTTTAAAAATAATTCTCGTAGTCTTCCCTGTTTGGGCCTTGAAACAGAAAATGCTGATAGGAATAAAATATCAGAATGTAGGAGTGAGAAAGAGGGCTACCAGGATCCTCAGTGTTTTCCATGTGGAAATATATTTCAGATACCTTCCCAGTGGCTCTGGCATTGGAGAAGAACCAGCTTCTGAGAGACATCTCAGAGACATCCTTCAGAGATAATCTTCCTGAGGGATAATCTAGGTCTGTTCATGGAGCTAGAAGTGGCCACTCTAGTACCATCCCAAGTATGATTGACTTCCCCCACATGAATCCTCCTATTACTCATCAGTCTGTCTGACCTCACTCATTGAATTTCCACTTCCATTTCCATAGATCCTGGGGCAAAGGCCTGGATAAGCAATTTTAATACACAGGGAACTTGTTTCCAAACAAATTTAGAGAAAGCTTCATTCTTCTTTGCCTGTGGAAAATCTGAGCATGCAAACAGTGTCCAAACCATCTACATATATAAGTCTAGATAGGGTAGCTTACATCAAGATAACAAACAACCCCAGAACCCAGTGTTTTGAAACAACAAAAGTCTATTTCTCATTAGGGCTACATGTCCAGTGGAAGTTAACCAGGTAGGGATGAGGGAAGGGAGCTATGCCCATTTTAGTGATTCAGGCTAATAGAGGCTCCCAATCAAAATATGCTTCTGTGATCAAAGAGTCTGCAAAAGGGAACATGATGAAGTACAGTTTTGTTTTGTATTGCTTTGTTTTCCCCAGTAAGTGATACTCTCCAATTCCAAGGGGTAGGATAAGAGAGGTAGTAATATTTTATAAACAGAGACTCCCTTACAGTCTCCCCATCACCACTCATAGGAGAAGATGTATGAGCCACCTTAAGTTCTTGCTCCACCTCCTATGACACACTGTTCTGAGCCTACTTCTCCCTTTTCTAGCTTTTGTCTTCCTTCCTGGAAGTGGAATGGATTCACAAGCACCCATATATTTGGCATGTCTCCAATATTCTTTCTGTCTGGATTGGTGTGATTGAATCTCTGGATACTCCCTGTGGAAGCACAGCTATGTGTAATGAACAGGCCAACACCACATCACTCTTGAACTCACTCCAAATCACCCAGAACCAAAGCTGACATATAGCACCTTAGGCTTATGATTGTACAAAAGAGTGATTTTGGAATAGATTGAGAAAGGGAGAGAAATGAGATTGGCCTGAATAAGACTTGAAACATAGCAATCATATAAAGGAAGATGCTGGGTGGACTGAACTGATTTAGAAACTAGACTTAAGATTATTAGAAAGGAGACAGAATACCAGAAGAAATATTTGAAATTTTAGATCGTCTGCCTACTTATGTGAGATATATATTTATGTACACACACATATATATAGTAGATACAAAGAATCTATTATTTTGAAAAAGATTTCTAAAAGAGCTGATTAAAATTATGTACATATTTTATTTGACTGCTATTACATGAGGGGTCATGGATTTATAAGATGGGACTAAAGGGTAAAATTATAATTGGAACCCATAGGAATTAGTTACAAAATACCACTCATAACTTAATTCCTTCTAAGTCTCACTATATTGGTCAGTGAAGAAAACACTGAAAACTGAGAGTTTGGTTCCAGGCACTGTTCAATCTCTAATTAGTGGGATAAACTTGGAAAAATTAGTTTGCCCTTTTGGGCCTCATATTCCTCATCATCTAAATGAGAATATTGGACTAAATTATCTGAAAGTTCCCTTTCAGATATAAATTAGAGAGCCCTTATCTTCTTAGCATTACATCTACTTAAATGGGCCTAGAGAGTCAGAACCTAGTAAAATCCCCCTTTAACAGTTTTATTGCTCATGGCTCCCCATCCTTTCTCCTGAGTAACAGACATCACTGCTCAGGCGTCCCAAGTGTTTGTACAATAGATTGCACTATTTTTATTATTATTGATACTATAGTTCACAAGAGTATAGACTGTTCTTTATTCCATGGCCGACCGTAACCTATTTGAGTCACCACACTGACTTCACACAAAGGAATAGATATTTTTAAAAAGTGAGTTTGGTAAAAATTCTTAGTTCATTGCTAGTGAGAGATGCTGATTTCTAAGATAACTCTCAGTCAGGCATTAGACCTATCCTGAGTGCAGAGATCCTCAGAGTGTGATCAGTCAAGGAAAGTATCTTGAAACCTTTTAATCCAAGGGTTCTCAGGTTGCTGGGATGTCTGTTTGAAAACCACCTAGGCCAGGACAGAGGGCCACATTCCTGGGCTATACAGGACCATCAGTTAGTTGGAGTAAGATGATTCTCTGCTTTGGGTCTCCCACTATAGCAAATGAAGGGGTTAGATCAGAATAGTGGGTTTTGAACAGTTTTTCTAAGCTGTTGAACTGGCAGCTTATAAAATGGGTAAAAATGGAGTTGCCCCTTCATGAAATATCAGTACTGTGGCCCATTGATGGAACACTACGGTGGAACTGAATAGAGGCCTATTCTCAAAAGATGTAAATGAATTCCTAAGGCCATTGTCTAAGTTAGATTAACCTAGGCTGTGTATGGTCCTATAAGTTTTCAGGCTTCAAAAAGGGGGGGGAATCCCTTTGACTGCTTTAATAGGAATATGGAAATAAATAAGAGTTTAAGCTGAGAGAGAGGTTTGGGCTTCATGCAGGAGTAAGGGGAGGATTGTAAGTGTTGGATATTCTAAAATGAGATCATATCTTGGTAATATTTTGAATTCTATGACAATAATATTCTTTAATTGTTTGGATGTCAAGAGTAAGAAAGAGAACAGAGGAAAGCTTGACGTCAAGTATTTTGGCCTAAAATGTCTAAGGACAGTGTTACCATTAGCCTGTGAAAAAGTGGGCTCTGCGTTATATCTTCATGTAATTTACATATTATACCATATAAGATATTATAATTTAATAATATAGATTATATATGGTTTTATATCTATATAAACTATGTTTATATCTGTATATGTATGTGTATGCATATGTATATGTATATATATGTATAATAGGAGGGGGAGTTTCCAGGAGTTTGAATTGATATTTTGAGATAGCTTGTAAACTCATGAATCTCCTAGTGTTGTTTTCCTATGAATATGTAATGTTACAGATACATTTGTAATCATACTTTACATAACATTTTATAACCTTTCTTCTTTGGACCCAGATGAACAGGGAGAATCTTTGTGAAATTACAGAATTGGATTTCTGCTGTTTCTTATATCAGATATCTTCTCCAGGGTCTCTCAAGGAGGTAGGACACTTGGCCTCTAATAAATAACCCAAGGTTATTACAACTGTAATAAACCTGGAGGATACACACTTTTTGTTTTCTGAAGCATACAAGAAAGCATGATATATTGGGCTAGATCAGGCCCTTCAGGCCAAGATGATGAGGTATGATGAACTTTGAAGGCAATTCTCTAGTGCTACTACAGTAGAATTATGGAGAGTATATGAATGGATTTCTCCTGAATTGCTACATTCATTTGTACTTCCCAAAGTCTAACCTCACTAAGGAGAGAAACATTTCTGGGTTTTATAAACACATAATGTACTTTAAATTAACCATCAGCCAATTGACTCTGAGGCACATTGCTCTAGACCTATGATTAAATTTGAATGCAAATATTTACATTCTAGTTCAGACAACACATTACTGAGTTCCCCCTTTAGAACCCTGTCACACATAACCTAGGCCCCTTACATAATAGAAAATGTTAATTTCCCCTAGAGGCAACATAGGACAATTCTCCATGAAGGAACTAACATTTGTATTACTTACAAAGTTACTTCTTTTTCCTTTTGAAACAATAGGTCTCTGATTCTTGAACCTACTTCTACTCCATTCCCCATTATGGTGCTTAAATTCTCTTGGCTCTTCCCTGCTCAGAGAAGTCCTCCCTGTAATTTCACAATAAACCACTTTAGCTGAAAAACATTGCTCTTTGCTATCCAGAGTTGATGGATGCCAGGTCCTTCTACATTCTATCCCTCTCTGAATGAAGGTGACAAAGGCAGGATTTACTGATTTGTTCCACTCATACCCATGGTTAACAATCACTTTTTGGTCATGTGCTGCATTTCTAAACGCTTCACTTCTATTATAAAATGCAAATCATTGCATTAAACTAAGTGGAATTGGCATGTGCTAGAAAAGCAGAAAGTGAAAAGTCCAGAGTATTGGTAAGAGGCTTTGGAGCAAACAAGAACATCATCAAGACAATGAGTATCTTGAAAAGAAGTACCTTCATTAAGAGGCAAATGAGCAAAACCAAAAGTGTGGGGTAATCAAAGAAAAACTTGTTAATCATCCATGTTTGCCTCTGGCTGACTGCATTTCCAGTGTAACCAGGGCAGTGCATTTTGGGACACAGAAGTTTTCCTGTGATGGCAAGAGTTGTGGAGTGTCTGAACTCAGACTGATATAGAGCAGCTTTCTCATACAGCTCCTAGTCTTCATTTCTTAGTCCACAAGCAAAATGACATTTGGCTCAGAAGCCCCATAATTGTCAATTCCAACAGGGGCCAGGGTGACTTTGTCCACTGTTGTGGAATGTTCCATCAAGTGACCACACGCTCTAGACCCTGGCTGACCCATATCTCACAAGAGCCATTTGAAAAACAGAAAACTTACCTATAGATAAGGCACTGTGCTTTTGCACAACATTCCATGCTGTGGGGGCTTTATATAAGGTGGCAGCTGCAGATGAATTGTGAGACTAGAAACTTGTTCAGAGCAAGAAGTTGAATTTTATCAGAGTGTCCTGGAGAAAATTACCCACCTTTATTGATCAACACATAGTGGGTGACTCTAATTCTGTCCTTTATTCACATACCATGTTCTAATAAATATTTAATACACACGCCAATTAAGAGTCCTTAGATCTTTCTATCAGGTCACGTTCCTTGGTACTTGTATGTTGGATAATATAATCAATCTTATATTTTCTGAAATAATGCAGTTATTCTTGGTAATGCCATTATTCTTTTTTTTTTTTTTAAGATTTGTTTATTTATTTGTCAGAGAGAGAGAGCAGGAGCACGGAGAGCTGCAAGCAGACAGGCAGAGCGAGAAGCAGTCTCCCTGCTGAGCAAGGAGCCCGATGTGGACTCAATCCCAGTACTCTAGGATCAGTGCTGTTATTCTTAATTATGAAATGAGCTATTTTGTTACCAGATCTCTCATTATGCTTTCCTTTTTAAAATTTGAGGTCTTAACTGAAAATACAACTTACTGACATAGGTCAGGTAAGATTCCAAGACTTATGTGAGGGTGGCTTGTTGGGATATACTATTAGGCAACAACACTTCCATACATGAGATAAATAGGATGGCTCAGTGGAAGAAGTTGAATTGTGATGCAGTCATAGAGCAGCATCAACCAAAGTCATGGGGTTGACACTACAGAGTTGGTCTGAATTGAGGTGAGGGTCTAGGCCTATGTACCCATGTATCAACCAATCATAGAATACAAGCTGCCCCAGGGGAGAAGGTGCAAATTCAGGGAACATAAAGCAGTCTCATTGGCTGAAGGCAATTTTCAGTGAGCAGTGCAGCTATGAACCTTTAGCAACAGCCTTCCCAGCAGCTGAGTAATAAGCAACTCCGTCCTGAGGCAGCTCAGAGAAGCCCTCCATAATGACTACAGTTCACCCCTTAACACTCTGATCAACTGAGTTAATAGTCTAAATTCATCTCTCCTGGAAAGAACTTGGCTTTGTTTCCTGAGAAAATTTACAAAACGAGGTTAGTATGGAAACATAGTTCCTGTAACTATAACTAGCTCTTAAGCCTCTAACTGACATGCCTCTCTCTCCTAGAGATGCTAGATTTCCCTCATACTGTCCAGTGTCTCCTCTGGACACCTCTAGGTGGCTTACTCGGTAGAATAGTCTAGATCCTCATTACTGAAGTATCTGAGTACCAGAACACATATGCTTTCAAACACAACAAAATTTGTGGGATGCAACTAGAGTAGTGAGAAAGAGAGAAACTTACAGTTTTTTAAGATTTATATTAGAAAAGAAGAAAAGTCTAATATAAATGTTCTACAATTTCATTGTAAGAAAACAAAAAGGAGGAGAAAATAAAACCCCAAATAATTAGAGATAAGGAAAGGATAGACAGGAATGTAACTTATTGGAATAGAAAATAAATAAATAATAGAGAAAGTCACCATAACCAAAGATGGTCCTTCCATGCTTTTTGTTTGATTGTTTCTGGCTTAATAGCTCATTTCCTTTTATTGCTGGATAAAATTTCATTGTTTGTGTATAACATAGTTTGTTTATCCACTCATCTATTATAGGGTATTTTGGTTATTGCCAGTTTTTTGCAGTTATGAATAAAAGTGCTATACTTTAGGTAGAGGTTTTTATGTGGACATAGTTTTCAACTCAGTTGGATAAATATCTAGGAACATAATTGCTGAAGCACATGGTAAGACTGTGTTTACATTGGTAGGAAACTGCCAAACTGTCTTCCAAAATGGCTGCATCATTTTGCATTTCCATCAACAAAGAATGAGAATTCCTCTTGCTCAAAATTCTGGCTAGAATTTTGCATTGTCTTTTTTGAGAGGGTTGGGGTTAGCCATTGTAATAGGTGTGTAATGGTACTCATTGTTGCATTATTTGAAAGTCACTAATGATACGGTGTTGAACATCTTTCCAGATTCTTATTTGCTATCTGTATATCTTCTTTGGTGAAGTGTCTGTTCAGAACTTTTGCCCACTTTTTAAAGACTTTTTTTTTTTTTTTAAGATTTAATTTATCTATTTGACAAAGAGAAAGAGAGCACAAGCAGGGGAAGTGGGAGAGGGAGAGTGAGAGGGAGAAGTGGGGCTCCATTCCAGGCCTCTGGGATCATGACCTGAACCAAAGTGAGATGTTTAACTGACTGAACCACCTGGGTGTCCTAGGACTTTTTTTTTTTTTTTTTTTTTTTAAGAGCAGTCTTAGGATTAGAAAAGAAGTGAGAGAAAGGTACAGAGATTTACCATGTATCGCCTGACACCACACATGCATAGCCACTCCCATTATTAATATCGCTCACTAGAATTATACATTATTTACTAAAGATGAGCCTACATTGGCTGATTATAATCAACCAATATCCATAGTTTTCCTTAGGGTTCACTCTTTTGTTCATTTTTTAATTGGGTTGCTTGTGTTTTTGTTGTTGTGTTATAGAAATATTTGCATAGTTTGGATACAAGTACTTTATCAGATATGTGTTTTGTGAATACTTTCTCCCAAATTGTTAATTGCTGTTATATAGCAAAGCCATTGCCTTTGGTATATTGACCTTGTATTGTGCAACCTTGTTGAAAATTGCTATAATTGCTACTTTCCAGAGATTTTTTTCATTAGTTCATTGGAATTTTCTGTATAATCATGTCATGCACAAAGACATTTCTTTCTTTCTAATCTATATATGGTTTATTTACTTCTCTTGTGTTATTGTACTAGCTTGGACTTCTAGTACAATTTTAAATCGACATTGGGAGAAAGAAGTGAGTTGGGGGAAATTGGAGGGGGGGGACAAACCGTTAGAGACCATGGACTCTGAGAAATAAACTGAGGGTTTTGGGGGGGGGGTGAGCCTGGTGGTGGGTATTTTGAAGGGCACATATTGCATGGAGCACTGGGTGTGGTGCATAAACAATGAATTCTGGAACACTGAAAAGAAATAAAATAAAAAAAATAAGTGGTAGAAGTGAATATCCTTATGTAGTTCTAGTCTTGGAGAAAACATCTAGTGTTTTGCCATCAAATACATTAGTTTAGGTTTCTTGCAGATGTTCTTTCTCAAGGTACAAAAGGTCCCTCTATTCCTAGTTTGCTGGGAGTTTTTATCATGCAGGGTATTAAATTTTGTCAGATGCTTTTTCTACATCAATTGGTATGCTTGTATGATTTTTCTTCATTAGTATGCTGATGTGATGGATTAAATTAATTGACTTGAATATAGAAGTAGTTCTGCTTATCTGGAGCAAATCTCACTGTTCATAAAATATAATTCTTTTACCTATTTTTGGTACAATTTGATAATGTTTTATTGATAATTTTTACATCTATGGTCTGGAGAAATATTGGTCTGTAGCTTTCCTTTGTTGTAGTATTTTGAACTGGTTTGGGTATTACAGTTAAACTGACCTCATATAATGAGTTAGAAAGTGTTCTTTCCGTTTCTGTCTTATGGAATAGAATAAAATATAGAGGTATTATAACATTTCTTCCTAAAATACTTGTAGATTTCACCACTGAAACATCTTAGGCTGGTGTTCCCTTTTTTGCAAGGTTATAATTATTGATTCCATTTCTTTAATTCATTTAGAGCTATTCAGATTATCTATTTTGTTGTTGTTCTTGCTAAGTCTTGATAGTTGGTGTCTTCAAATGAGCTCATCTATGTTATCCAATTTGTGAGTAGAGAGTTGCTCTTAATTTTTCTTTCAGTGTTTATGGAAGCAATAGTAACAACCTCTCTTTTATTTCTAAGGTTAATCATTTTATCATTTCTATTGTTTTCTTGGTTAGTTTGGCTAGAAGTTTATAGATTTCATTTCTCTTTTTCAAGAACCAACTTTTGTTTCACTGATTTTTCTCTACTAATATCCTCTTTTAATTTCACTGATTTCTACTCTATTTTTTGTTATTTTCTTCTGTTTGCTTTAGACTTAAATTATTTTCATTCCTTTAGTTTCCTAAGGTGGAATCTTAGTTATTGATTTTAGAGCTTGTTTTCCTTATAATTCAGTGCTAGTTTCCCTCTAAGCACCACTTTCATTACATCTCCCACTTTTCGATAAGGTATGCTTTCATTTTTGTTTAGTTCAGAATATATTTAAATTTATCTTAGGACTTTTTTTTACCTCTGCATCATTTGGAAATGTGTTGTTTAACCCCCAAATACTTTGAGATTTTTTCACTCCTCTTTCTGTTATCAACTACAGTTTAATTCCACTGCAGTGTGAGAACATACTTTGTGTAATGTGTATTCTTTTAAAATGGTTTTGGTATGTTTTGTTGCCCTGAATGTGGTCTATATTGGCAAATCTTCCATTTGAGCTTGAGGAAAGTGGTGTATTCAGTTTGATAAAGTATTCTCTAAATATCAGTTAGATCCAGTTGACCAATGGTAGGTTCAACTATGTGTTCACTGAATTTCTGCCTGTAGTATCTATCATTTACTATAAGAGGGGTATAGGGCTGTATTGTTGAGACACAACTGTGGGTACTACATCAAACCTATTAGAATTTTTGGTGAAGTAATGCCAGAATATGTGTATTTTTTAAAGCACTACAAGTTGTTCCCTTATGAATTGCACAGGTAGGATAGCAAACTATTACCTTCGTAAGAAATTAATTTTTTAATACATTTCCACCTGAAAATGAAGGAGAATTTAGTTTTACAAGTGATAAAACTCTGATATCAGAGCATGTCACATTCTCTTGGAAGGTCAAGCTTAGAATGTACAGTGCCTGAGAACTGTGAGCAGCCAAAGGACACACGCGGTAGTGTGTATGGCAAAACTTAAAAATTCCATGTGTTATCTTGACATTTTGGGGTTTCGTGGAGTCACAAAACTCTTAGCCATGAGTTTCCCTGCTCTTACCAGGTATCACCTCCACCCAGTGAGAAAGACTTTATCCAGCTGTCAGTTAGCCCAGCTGCACTACACCCTCTGATGGCTACAGAGCCTGAATACTACAGTCCCTGCTGGTTCACTGAATTTCTGAGTGAATAAGTGTTTCATGTCACTCCACCTTCCCACCCTCTGTGGTCCTGTAGAAAGAGTGCAGTGTGTTCCTCTCAGGCTGTGTATATATGTGACTAATACACTGCTTCCATTCTCATCTGGCCATTGTTGGGTGTCATGTGGTCAGTCATCTCATGATGTTTTGGATGGAGGGTCCCTCATTCATCAGTGAGTTAAATGGGGTGATTAGAATTACATGGAGTATCTAAAAGAAAGGGGAATGAAGCAGGAAAAGGAAAGGGGAATATTAAAGGAGAACTGTAAAAAGACTGCATTTTTTTTTAAATGCTTAGTAATTTCAATTATGGTATAATTAGTTTTGCTATATTTCAAATAAAAAATGATCCAGCTTTAAAAATGTATATATACTCTTTTCTATAAATTACATACTTTTATTGTAAACAAAGTCCTTCCTGATGTCCATAATCATTTTCCCTTTAAATGAAGCAGTTTAAAAAATGGAAGACATATACAGCTGTCAATTTGTATAAACACAGCAGATTTTTTTCTGAAGATGTTGTTTCTTCAGTATTAACTCTTTAATCTTAGAACATTGAGTCGGAACTGTGAGCAGTCTGTCCTGCTGGTTCTGTTGAATTCCCCTTAAACCAACAATCACTAAAGGCATGCCAAACTGAATAGAAGTACTTTTCTTGTTAAATAAAACCAATAGGGGGCCTGATCCAAGGAATGCTTGGCTAGGTAAGCAGGCTGAGCTTGCTGAGCAGCAGTTTAGAGGCTCTCTGCTAGGTTTTCCTTTTATTTATTTATTTGTTTGCTTTTGTTTTCAGAAAACACTGCCTCTGAAGTCCAGGGTTGTGATAATCATTAGGATCCTTTCAAAATCACAGTTGCTTTACCCAAAGGCACTGTCTTTGTAGAATTGAAGAATCTTTAGATGCATTTTTTGGTATAAAATGCCTTCTTTAGTTAAAAAAAATAGGCAGATATTAAATTTCTTATTTTTCCTTCTGTTAGATACAAAATGAAGGGGAATGACACCAATTAGAAGATTTCATAGAATATCCTTTATTCATAATGTGCACCCTCTTTAAGTCAGTAAGTTTTTTTAATAAAAGAAGGAGGGGGGGGGAAGGGTGAGAACTGTAGGTAGCAATGGAACTCTTCTGAAAAAATGAGAGCATGATGAGGCTTACTTCATTGTCATCTTTTTAGTCACTCTCCTGAAACTCTTCTTCATCCTCATTCCTCAGAAGTAACCCATCCTTGTGTCCTCCTATAATTCTCTATTTAAATCTCCTCTGAAATTCTGTATTAGATTGAAAGAGAAGGAGTCAACCATATGTGAGTTTTTCTGAGTTTTTGCTTTCCCATCTTTATATCACTAGGATGGTGGCTGGCTCTAGGTAAGCACTCAGAAATACTTATGGAATTGAATTTAGTATGCTGTTTGCATTTTTAGTTACTGCCAGTGAGGTTCAGGGACTCTTCTGTCTTTCTCATCCTCCAATAACCAAGAATTCCATTTGTTCATTTGTATCTCCAGCAACAGCCCCACTTAAAGGTCACAGGAGCAACAGTGATACTACCTCAGGAAAAACATAAAGGCCATTGGTCTCAAGTGGAAGTCATCTCTGATCTGAAGGGACGAGATAAAAAGAATTTTGTCTCTGCAAATCACTGTGATGCCAACTGGTTAGGTACCATATCTCCTTTCAGCTTTCAAATCTGCCCTCATCTTGGCCCCTAACTTGCCTGTGACTTTTGGAACACTGGATACAAACTGATCTTATCATCCACCCTATTGGTCTCTGGGCACACTGCAAGTGCAGTTGGGCATCTTTCTCCTTACTAAATCACTCTGTGGCTGTGGCTGGAGATTTCAAATCGGAGGCTGTAGAGTTGGCTTGTTGGATTGAGTCATTTTTGTCAAAACCAGCTGCTTTGTCACTTCCCAGCAGTTTCCCTTTTCAGCTCCTTCCCTCCTGTTTTAGCTTTATCAGTAATCGGTAATGTCATGCTGAGTTCTATTACCATTTTGCCTAATTTTCCAATTTTCTCCTCCCTAATTGTGCCTAGACATGCTTTGCATCCAATAGTCTTCAGTTCCTGGGACCTTATTCTTAACCAGGGAAAGTTTTTAAATCTGTAAACATGCCTTGAGGGGCTGTTAAGGTTGAACTCACTTACCCTTTCAAATTTAAAATGGGCCTCTCAGGAACTGGGAAGGGAGAGAGTCCTTTATGGAGGACAAGAGAACCTGTAAATGCCAGTGGGATTTCAGACACTGGTACCACAAAATCAGTCCTACCTAATGGTTCCTATCTGAAACCTGCTATTAAAGCTCTATTCCTCAGACTTACAAAGCTTTTCCACTTGTTGGAATACTGTTTGCACCTATTTTGATCAGTCATACCTCAATGTGAACGTCTTTAAACATAGCATTTCCCCAAGGCACAACTTAATAGTGGAGAGGGACTATTTCTTCTAGGTAGCTGTGTACCTGAGGTATTTGGGAAAGTTTCCCCAGAGATGAGGTAAATAGAGCAGAAAGGAATAGCTGGGAACTCTGGAAAACAAAGCTGAAGGTTTTCTGGAAGAATGGTTAGGCATCTTCATGTTGTTTAACTTCTCTATCTTGGTCCTTCGTGGGAACAACAACAGTGCTTAAGAATAAAGAGATTAATTTTAATTTAATGAATCATTTTTAAGAATGGAATTGGTCCTCTGAAATTTACCCTGGAATTCTTAAGAACTCTGGAGCTTTCTGCTTATATCTTACTTGAGGTAGCATATTCTAAGCATTTGGGATTTCAAGGAGCCAGTGCTTTCAAAAGGCACAAAATGTCACTGCCTTACTTCTATATTGCTCTATACAAATACCTTACTTCACGTTCTCTTTTCCTCAGTGTAATCACTCTTTGTGCATTGGCTGCCCTTCACTGAGGTCAGTCCTTTTCAGTCTATCCAAGGGTTTTAATTCTTTACCTTAGAGATTAAGCAATTATTTGATTTACAGAACTGTCATAGGGATTTTTAACCCAAATCTATTAACCCTAGAAGCATGCATTTATGTTTTTTTTAATCCAATAAAAAAGTCATCTAAATCAATATCTAAATGACTCAAAAAAATCCTTGCCATCATTAATCACTGAGGTTTTTTGTGTTTTCCCTTATAAGATTTAACTCATTCTTATTCTTTGACATTTTCGAAGCAAGAACAGCCTTTTTGAATTCATTAGTGGGGTCCTTAGCTGGGTACATCCCTCCTGTGAATTCAGGCCCTTCACAGTTCAACTTTCTCTAGCACATAATTGCAAGTTCTATATCTCTCCCCTCTGATTGTGACTTTTAAAAATTGCCTCTGTTCATTACCTGCTTTTTTCCCATAAGGCCTTGTGAGAGTCCTTTTAATTTTTTAAGCTTTGCTGGATCCCAGGCCACCATTAGAATAAGCAGGAAATGGGAAAACTTCGTCTCTTACCATGAGAAAATAGCTTAAAGCACCCCCTCTTCAAAGGTCCTTTTGTCTCTCATTTCTCACCTGCACCTCAACACATAAGCATGGGAGATCTCTGTAGGGTAGCTGTGTGCTCTACTCAGAAGCAGTTAGACAAGGTCATGAGATTCCCTTTCACTTCTCTCCAAGCTTCTCCTGGCATATGCAGCCTGCAGAGCAAGTGATGAGCACTGGAGAGATTGCCAAGCTCTAGAAACTCTCCCCCGCAAACAAAACATTCAATGCATTTTATTTGAAAGTCATTTACTTGTTAGGATTTAGGTTTGCCTCACGTGCTAAATCACTGTCATGTGGTCCAAGAAATAACACCTAATTTGAACTTTACCCGTAACCCCTACTTTTGGAGGGACTGGTTTTTAGGGTCTAAATGACTAGGAATGAATTCCTCACAGAGAATTCAAGGAATGGCAAAGGGAAAACCTTTTTTTTTCCTATCTTATTTTTGATTAAGAAAATTTTAATATCATAGTCTTATTTACTCAAAAACTGTGTCTGAGAACCAATTATGCAGAAATGTGTTTGCTAAGCAAGGAGGTCTATTTGTTACAGAAAATTGGCTACAAAGAAGAACTGAGGGATTGAGAATGTGGTGCTGTAACTTCTTCTGGGGCATCTCTATCAGCAGTCTCCAGACTATAAGAAAGATAGATTCAAAATAAAACGAAAAGAAAATCTCTGGCAGCTGGCAGCTAGAAACTGAGAGCCAGGCTGGGATGTTTAGAACTGAGCATGGACAAAACAAAAACTTTCACAGAATATAAACAATACTGAGATGGAGCCATGTGTGACCCTGGAGGAACAGGACACAGAGACTCTATGATGACACTAGATCAAAGCATATCATGGAGCACAAAAATAACTGAACACCCCCCCCACACACACACATCTAACATGAGTGACTAGTATTTATCAGTAACAACTCTGGTTATATAGTAATCCTCCCACCTGTGGCTTCAGGGTGCCAAGATACCCAATCACAGAATTGCCTGTGCTTCCTGACATTGCCCAATCCAGAACTAATCACTGCTTCACATCAATCCTTCTAAAATCACCTTGCACATGTTCCATCCTGTAATGAGCCTCTCCCGACTCCCTTTTACCAAGATGCTCAAAACACCTCTTACGTGTGCTTTCCCTTGTTAACTTGTTTGAGTACAGTTCCATTTCTTGTGGCTGTTGACTGATATGTTTCAATATATAACACTTCACAAATGATTAATTAAAAAGAATTTGACTAAATTTTTTTTAAAGTTTTATTTGTTTATTTGTCAGAGAGAGCGAGAGCACACAAGCAGTCAGGGGGAGAAGCATGTTCCTACTGAACAAGAAACCCAGTGTGGGACTTGATCCCAGGACTCTAGGATCATGACCTGAGACAAAGGTAGATGATTAACCAACTGAGCCACAAAGGGGTCCCTTTTCTAAATATCCTTAAAACTAATGTATTTTAAAATTGCATTCATTGCCTTCTTTTCCCTGATTAGAAAAGTTAAGCATGGTCAGTGTAGGAAAGTTGGAAAATACATAAATACATAATTTTTATAAACACTTTTTTTTAGCTATGCTACTACCAACACTACCATTACTGCCAGAACTATTAAATACTACCACATCACTTATGATACACAGAGCATCCAGCACATCAGAAAATAATTTTCCTGAAATATTGTAGTAAAATAGCTTTTTTATTCTCACTTACAAAATTAGGGATTTGAAGCTGAGAATGTTCAGTGGCAGAGCTGGCATTTAAACTTCTGTGTCTTAACAAATGCATGTTTTCATTTTGTTTCTTACCATGTTTTGAAACCAAATCAAATTATTATTATTAGTTTTCTAGAGCTACCATAACAACATGCCACAGTCTGGGTTGCTTAAACAACAGAAATTTATTTGCTCACAATTCTAGAGGCTGGAAGTCTGAGATCAAGGTGTCAGTAGATTAGAGTCTCACAAGACCTCTCTCCTGGCCTCATAGATGGCCGCCTTCTCCCTATGATTTGCAAGTCATCTTTCTGTGTGTTGTTCATCTAATTTTCTCTTCTCTGGATTTAAGGCCCTCCTTTGTGATCTAATTCTACCTTAATTGCCTCTTTAAAGATGTTGTCTCCAAACATAGTCATATTCTGAGGTACCAGGATATATATTTCAACATATGTATTTAAGGAAGACACAAATCAGCCCCTAGCATTAACATATGGTTGTATTTCCTTCCTTTCTCTTATTTTAAAATTGCTTTTATTTTTTGATAGTCACCATGTAGTATACTACATTTCAGAAATTATTTATCTGATAACTAGAAATTTGTACCTTTGACCACTGCCACCCATTTCTTCCATTCTTTACCCCCACTCCCATGCTATCAACCACCAATCTGTTCTGTGTCTGTTTTTGTTGTTTAGATTCTAAATTTAAGCAGGAACATACAGTATTTCTTTCTCTGTCTGACTTATTTTACTTGCATAATGCCCTTAGGATCTGTCCATATTGTCACAAATGTCAGTATTTTCTTCTTTATTATGACTGAATAATATCTTACATCCTCTTTATCCATTCAACTATTGATGGACATGTAGGTTGTTAACATAACTTGGCTGTTGTAAATAATGCTGCAATAAACGTGGGGTTGCAGATATATCGAAGACATTTATAAGCTAATGTTTTAGGTTGCTGCTGCCTGATGCAATAGATAACATTTGGAGCAAACAATAGATTAACCAAAAAGTTTGAGAAGAAAAGCTGGGAATGAAGTAAATTCTTAAGGACTTTTAAAGGTCCCAACACATTCCTGGGAATTGAGAAGGCCACACAGATGTTCAGGGATATATGTATGCTCAGGAAAGATGTGAGAAGGCCTTAAGATCTTACTTCCTGCCAACCTTGCAGCTCAAAGGAAGCAGGAAGCAAAAGCTAAGGTAGAGTTGTCAATTGAGTTGCTGATAGTTGAAGACATGCCCCAAACACAGACACAGAGCCCATTAGTAAAGATTGGAATTTTTGCTTTTTTTGTTGTTGTTTTTTGGTTTTTGGTTTTTTGTTTTTGGTTCTAGTCATTTAAAGAAATGTTTGTCTAATCATTAACTAACCACTAAGCCTATAGAACAGACTTCAGAGACTACATACAACAAAGAATACAAACCTTATAGAATATGTTCAGAAAAGGCACTAGACAAACTATAATAAGTACAAACAACAAATCTTAGGAGAAAGAATCTAATTTCCAAAATTTCCACATTGTATTAATCAAAATGTCCAGGTTTTCAACAAAAAAATAACAAGGCATGCTTGTTGCATTTTTGTTTCTTTAACAAAATATGGCCATACACAGGAAACAAATCAGTAGAAATTGTGACTGAGAAATTCAAACTTACTGACGGAGAATCTCTAGAATTGATTCAGGAATCTAAAATTTTAATGATTCTCCTAGATGATTCTAGGTCATTTGAAAATGATGGCAATTTGGTTTCTTTCTTTATATTCTTACAACTTTTACCTATTTTCTTGTTATGTTACATTGGCTAAAACATTGCGCATTGAATATGATCAGTAATACTGGTAAACATCTTTTAGTGTTTCTCATTTTAAAGAAAATGCTTTAAATGGTCTACATTAGGAATAAAATTTTCTATGGTGTCTTGATAGATAACTTTTAGAAGTTTGAGGAAAGTCCTTTGTATTTCTAATGATGGATGTTTTTATATGAAATCTGGGCAAAGAAGTTTAAAATAGAAGCTAAAAATATCCATTAATAACAGATTTCAAGAACACACACAGGCACATACATAAAGTATTAATACACAGTGAATCCACATGTTACATATGTGAACTAAAAGTCCTGTAGAAAAATTCTTAGTTTTATCAATTTTAAAACAGGAATGATTGTAAGATTTATTAATTGCTAATGAATTTCCACACATTACAATAGAAGCTTTTGGCTCACTGTCTTATAAATTTCATAACAACACTATGAAGTAGCTAAAATAAGACTGCTTTATTGATAGAACCTGTACAACACTATGAAGTAGCTAAAATAAGACCGCTTTATTGATGGAACCTGTACCAGAGTAGTCAATTAACTTTTCCAGATTTCTAAGGATCCTCTCAGAATCAGACCTAGTGATAGTAGTGCTAATCTGCTTAACAATTATGCAGTTGCATTATGCAATTATGCAATATATGTCTGTGGATTGCAGAGTTTACTTACATTTCATGTACAATGTCAGGAACAGTATAGAAGCAAATAAATGTCTCATATTGAGAGATGATAATCTTTTCTATAATCCATGCTTTTATCCCAAACACGTAGAAGACAAACAAGATACTGTAATTCCTCTTAATTTCATAAACTATAATAAAAACATTCTTTTGACTCTACTTCACTAACTGGCTTATTACCCTTATATCTTTTTTACTCTTGACAGCAAAACTCCTTGGAAAAGTTATTTATCTCACTTTCTTCAAATCTTCTTTCCAATTACTTCTTAATTTTTTCCACCACAGACTCTCATCCCTACCATGGCAGTGGTCACCGTGGCAATGGCATTTCATGGTGACCAATTATTACCACATTGCTAAATTCAGGATCAGCTCTTAATCCACACTTAACTCATAATGCGACCACTGATTTCTTTCTTTTTACTTTCTTCACTTGGATTTCAGAAGTCCACACTCATTTGGTATTTTTTGTTTGTGTTTGTTTTTACCTCAGTCACTTCTTAGTTATTCTTACTCATTCTACCACTGCTCCAGATTTCTTAAAACAGAATGCTCAGGCCTCTCTTCTTGTTGCTTTACATTTTGTATCCTCATACACTATCCTTCGTTTTATAGTCTCAGGGCTTCAAGTACTGTGTAAAATGCCCCTAACTTCAAAATGTATCAAAAATAGCTCAGTCTCTTCCTGAATACCAACCCCATATAGCCAATGCCATGCTCAGACTGGACTAATATTGGTATAGAGTGGTTTTGTAATGTCTACAAAGAGCATATTAAGGAAACAAAAATTGAATTAGCTTTTTATTATGGCCATGCCCTAGCAATTCTACATTAGGTCATGGTTAAATATTTCTCCACCAAAAATCTTTTACTGATCTAAGTTATAAACAATGGTTTGTACATTTGATAGATATATCTGTCATCCTGCCCATGGTACGGTATAGTATATAGCTAACCACTTATTAGACATCTTCATTTGCGTATTTATTGATATTAAACACAACATGCCTAAAATTTAGCTCTTTCATTCCAAAATTTGAGATTCCTCCAATTTTTCCCATATCAACTGAAAGGCAACCAAATATGGCCAAAAATCTCAGTTATCCAGGACTCTCTCTTTCTCTCTCTCTTTTTTTTTTTCTCTTCCCGCACCCCAAACTGAATCAAATAGGAAATTCTGTGATTCCTAGAACAAGATTGTATTCTTCTACCTGGACAGCAGAGATCTTTGTGTTTTTGTTTTGTTTTTCCAACTGATATATTTTAAGCTCAGCAATTTTTAAAAATCAATCAACCAAATATTTATTAAAAGTCTTTGTCATTGTTATTTTTTAAAAAATTCTCCCAATGGTTAACAATCATGCCATCACATTTTGAGAAACCTATGCTGCTATTTCTCTTTTTCTTTAAAGTTTTGTGGAACTACTATTTTATTTGAAAAGTTGTTTGTAAAAACTACCTTTTTATTAAAATTTTGCTAAGTTATAACTTCCAAATATTGGCTTGTTTCCCTCACTGCTATCTCTAACATCCCTTTCTAATACTATCTCAAGTGGAAAACTGTCATCAATTTTCATTCATTCATTTTTATTAATTAATTCATTGTTAATTAATTAATAACAAATATTTCCAAAGTAGGTACCCAAGAGATAAAGGTTGAGATGTATTCAAGAATGGAGACACCATAAAAAATGGTGACCACCCTTAAGAAATTGAATGGGAGAGAGAGCATGTGATCTGGGCCTTCAGAATGGTTTAGCCAGTTGAGAATAAACCATTAAAGTAGAGATAATGGCAGAAGCTCCTTATGAAGGTGACATTACTTGGCATGCAGAAGAGTACTATGTATTACAGTTTTACTGGTACCAGTAAGATGCACCGGAAAGAGTGGGAGAAAATACATTTATAGATACATCTGTCTTATATTTATAGTCTTAACTATCACCAGTAGAATTCATTTTTCTTTATTTTTAAAATTTCTTTTATTTCTTGATCTGTAGGTTAAAAGGAAGCAGCTTAACATTATTTTGTGATAGAATCCAGGAACAAAAGGCTTATGATAAATGAAGCCAAGCACACTGTCCATATGCAAGTGAAATGTACTCATCCTCACAACTATAGTGTTGGTACTACATGTTTATACACAACTGATACTGTGTATAATCTCCAGATCTCCAGCCCAGGACTTTCTCATGTAATAAAGATCTTTATTTTTAACTAATCATTGTGTTGTCATACAGGCACTTCAATTTTTGTAAGCCCAAAACTAAATTTGTAGTTTTCCTCTTCAAATATGTTTTTTCTACCTATATCCCTAGTCTTGTGATATCCCTAGTCTTGTGAGCTATTGAGTTAAACAGAAATCTGGGACTCATTGCAGTCCCAGGGACTCTAAGTCAGCATATAATCAATCTATTATAAGTCCTAGAGGTTTCATCTCATGTCTTCTTATATGTTCTCTTCTCTTCATCGCCCTGTAGCTGTCCTGTGTTAGGAGATAGGCTTGCCTCCCATTTTGCCTGTCTTCTATCCATATTACTGACTACTATCAAAGCTCTATTATAAAACATAATGCTATGATATCCCAGCTTAAATTCCTATGCTGGTTTCCCATTGTTTCCAGGAAGAATGTCAACTCCTTTGTGTGACCTTCCAGTTCTTCCATAGTAGTAACAGTGATAATGTCCAACTCTAATAATAGTAATGATATTACTGAGAGTAATTACACTGGCCACTAACTGAATCCTTAATCAGTATGTAACAAGCATTGTTCTAAGCATTCTACATAGAATAACTCCTTTTATTTTTCCCCCGAGTCCTTTAGTAGGTGACACTGTTATCATCTGTTACAATGGATAGGGAAAGTGAGGCACAGAACACTGACAGCATGCCCAAGATCACAAAGCAAGAAAGTGGCAGAACTGAAATACAAATGCAGGTGGTGGATTTCTCCCAGTTATGTCCTCCCAGAGCTTTTCCTCAAATTTCATGCCCCCAACCACATTCACACTTAGCTCCAACAATACCAGAATATTAACAGTTTTAAAGTGTTAGTGTAATCGTTTATTTCTTCCTGGCTTATTGTTTTTACTAGACTGTGAGCCCTTTGAAGGCAGAGGTTGTGTTTTATATTCCTTTCTATCCTCTAAGCTCAGCAGAATTCCTAACATATTAGGGATGTTTGAAATATTTGTGGTGTTGTAGTCAGTTTGGCTGACTATAGATTTATTCCACTACAACTGATAAACCAGAGAATAATTTAAGCATAAATTTCATTTATGCTTGCTTATGTGCAGTGTTGTCCTTGAGAAACATCAGGCAAACACAGAAAACTATACCTAAAAGAAGCAAGTGGTGTTGTGATGCACAAAATACACACATCTCACATATCTACGAGCTCTCTGAATTCTCTGCGTGTTATGTCTCATACCCATACACATCTGGTGTTACAATTTCTATCTTATTTCAGATAATCATCCTCCTACTACTTTACAATAATTCAAAAGCTACAGCCTTTTCAGTGTCCATGTCTACAATACCTCAGATTTTTCTCAAGATGAAATATTTATTGTAGTAGTTATGTATTTTCTCAATATTTAAAATGTGCCAAACTCTTTCACCATTTTTACTAGGTTCCTCTTTCTTTTTTTAATGTGTTAGCGTTAATGTTCTTGAAGGTCGTGTTCCAACCCTATTTTCCCCACAAACTATTGTGTTTTTTTATTATACCCACTTTTAAAATTTATTTATTTTATTTAAATTTTTAAAAATTTTAATTTCAGTATAAATAACATACAGTGTTATATTAGTTTCAGGTGTACAATGTAGTGATCCAACAGTTCTATACATTACTCAGTCTTCATCATAAGTGTACTCTTAATCCCCTTTAATTATTTCAGTCATCCTTCCACCCACCTCCACTGTGATAACCATCAATTTGTTCCCTATACTTAAGAATCTGTTTTTTTGTCTACTTTGATCTTTGTTCATTTTGATTCTTAAATTCCACATATAAGTGGAATTATATGGTATTTGTCTTTTTCTGACTGACTTTCACTTAGCATTATACCCTGTAGATCCATCCATGTTGTTGCAAATGGCAGGATCATATTCTTTGTATGGTTGAATAATGTTCTGTATATATGAATACCACCTCTTCTTTATTCATTCATCTGTGGATGTACACTTGGGTTGCTTCCATAATTTGGCTATTGTAAATAGTGCTGCAGTAAACATAAGGGTGCATATACCATTTTGAATTAGTGTTTTCATATTCTTTGGGTAAATACTCAGTAGTGGAATTTCTGGATTGTAGGGTAATTCTATTTCTAATTTTTGAAGAAACTTCGTACTGTTTTCCAGAGTGGCTACATCAGTTTGCATTCTCACCAACAGTGCACAAGGGTTCCTTTTTTCCCACATCCTCACCAACACTTGTTGTTTCTTGCATTTTTTTATTTTAGCCATTCTCACAGGTGTAAGGTGTTATCTCATTGTTCTTTTGATTTGCATTTCCCTGGTAAAGAGTGATGTTGAACATGTATTCATGTGTCTGTTGGCCATCTGGATGTTTTGGGAGAAATGTCTGTTCATGTCTTCTGCCCATTTTTTAATTGGATTGTTTGTGTTTTTTGGTACTGAATTATATAAGTTCTTTATATATTTTGGATACTAAGCCTTTATTGGATATATCATGTGCAGATATCTTCTCCCATTCAATAAGTTGTCTTTTAGTTTTATTTTTCTCTTTGCTGTGCAGAAGTTTTTATTTTGATGTAGTCCCAATAGTTTAGTTTTGCTTTTGTTTCCCTTGCCTCAGGAGACGTATCTAGAAAAATGTTGCTATGGCCAATGTTAGAGAAATTATTACCTGTGATCTCTTCTGGGATTTTTAAGTTTTCAAGTCTCTTACTTAGGTATTTAATCCATTTTTAGTTTTTTTGTGTATGTGGTGTAAGAAAGCGATACAGCTTCACTCTTTTGCATATAACTGTCCAGTTTTCCCAAAACCACTTGTTGAAGAGACTGTCTTTTTCTTATGGCATATCCTTGCCACTTTGTTGAAGATTAGTTTACCGTATAATCATGGGTTTATTTCTGGGCTCTCTATTCTGTTCTGTTGATCTGTGTGTCTGTTTTTGTGCCAGTACTATACTAGTTTGATTACTACAGCTTTGAAATCTGATATTGTGATACCTCCAGTTTTATTCTCCTTTTTCAAGATTGCTTTGGCTATGTGGGGTTTTTGGTGTTTCCATAAAGTTTTATATTGTTTGTTCTGGTGCTGTGAAAAATGCTGTTGGTTTTGATAGGAATTGCAGGAAATCTGTAGATTGCTTTTGGTGATATGGACATTTTAGCGATATTTTCTTCCAGTCTATGAACATGGAATATATTTCCATTTATTGTGTCACCTTCAATTTCTTTCATTAGTGTTTTATAGTTTTCAAAGTAGAAGTCTTTCACTTCCTTAGTTAACTTTATTCCTGGGTATTTTATTATTTTTGGTGCAGTTGTAAATAGGATTGTTCTCTTAATTAATCTTTCTGCTACTTCATTATAAGCTTATAGAAATGAAACAGATTTCTAAGTATTGATTTTGTATCCTGCAACATTATTGAGTTCATTTATCAGGTATAGTAGTTTTTTGGTGGAGTCTTTAGAGTTTTCTATGTATAGTATATCCCCTGCAAATAGTGAAAGTTTTATTTCTTCCTTACACATTTGGATTCCTTTTATTTCTTTTTCATGGCTGATTGCGGTGGGTAGGACTTCCAGTACTATGTTGAATAAAAAGGGGTAGGAGGGGACGTCTTTTTGCTGTTCCTATTTACTTCCTTCTACTGGTTTGGGGTGTTTTTTTTTTTTTTCCTTCTTTTTCTAGCTCTCTTAGGTGTACGATAGGTGTTTATTTGAGATTTCTCTTGCTTCTCAAGGCAGGTCTTTTTGCATCGTAAAGATTTTGGACCATTGTGTTTTCATTTTTATTTGCTTCCATGTACTTTTTTATTTCCTCTTTAATTTTTTGTTGACCCATTCATTCATTGTGTAATAGCATGTTATTTAAGTTCCATATATTTGTGTTCTTCCAGATTTTTTCTTGTGGTTGATTTCTCATAGGTGCTGTGATTAGTAAAGATGCATGGTATGACTTCAGTCATTTAAATTTGTTGAGATTTGTTTTAAGGCCTAATATGTAGTCTATTCTGGAGAATGTTCCATATGTACTTGAAAAGAATGTGTATTCTACTGTTTTAGGATGGGAAGTACTGAATATATCTGTTAGATCCATCTGGTCCAGCTGTCTCCTTGTTGACTTTCTGTTTAGATGATCTATCCATTGATGTTAAGTGGGGTGTTAAAATCTACAACTATTATTGCATTATTATAGATTGTTTCCTTTATGTTTGCTATTAGCTGCTTTATGTATTTGGGTGCTCCCATGTTGGGTGCATAAATATTTATAATTGTTAGTCTTCCTGTTGAATTGTTCTCTTTATGAGTCTATGATGTCCTTCTTTGTCTTTTAGTACAGTCTTTGTTTAACAGTCTATTTTGTTTGTTATAAGTATTGCTACCTTTACTTTCTTTTCCCACCATTTACATGATAAATGCTTTTCCATTCCTTCACTTTCAATGTGTGAGTGTCTTTAGGTCTAAATAAGTCTTGTTGGCAGCATATAGATGAGGCTTCATTTTTGTCTATCCTGTCACCCTGTGTCTTTTGATTAGTGTTTAGTCCATTTACATTCAAAGTAATTATTGATAGGTATGTACTTATTGCCATTTTGCTCCTTGTTTTTTAGTTGTTTTGTAGTTCTTTTTTTGTTCCTTTCTTCTCTTGCTCTCTCGTGGTTTGCTGACTTTCTTTATTGGTATACTTGGATTCCTTTCTCTTTATTATTTCCTTGTCTATTAACCAGTTTTTGATTTGTGGTTACCATTAGGTTTGTAAATGACATCTTATAACAGTCTATATTGAGAGTCACTTATATTTGAATTCATTCTTTTCTCCTCCCCATGCTTTAAGTATATAATGTCATAATTTACATCCTTTTATTTTGTGAGTCTCTTGACTGTTTTTTACAGATATACTTAATTTTACTGCTTTTGTGCTGCCTACTTTTTTTTTTTTTTTTTTTTTTTACACCTACTTACGTTCTTTCCTTTTCACTTAGTCTCCTTTAACATTTCTTGTAGGGCTGGCTTAGTGGTCATGAACTCCTTTAACTTTTTTTTTTTTTTTTTTTTGTCTGAGAAACTATCTCTGTTTCTATTCTGAATTATAGCCTCACTGGATAGAGTACTCTTGGCTGCTGCTTTTCCCACATCCTCCCAGCACATGACTATATCATGCCACTTCCTTTTGGTCTGCAAAGTTTGTGCTGAAAAATCAACTTTATGAGGTTTCTCTTGTATGTAATGATTTTCTTTTCTCTTGCTGCTTTTAAAATTCTCTCTTTATCCTACTTTTTCTGTTTAATTAGTGTGTCTTGGTTTGGGCCTTAATGGGTTGATTTTGTTGTGGGTTCTCTGTGCCTCCTGGATCTGGATATCTGTTTCCTTCCCCAGATTTGGGAATTTTTCCACTATTATTTCTTCAAATATGTTTTCTGCCCCCTTTTCTCTCTCTTCTCCTTTTGTGATCTCTATACTATGAATGTTATTACACTTGATGTTGTTGTTCAGCTCCCTTAATCTATTTTCATTTTTTTATTATTCTTTTTTTTCTCTTCTGTTTAGTGAGATTTCTTTCCATTACACTGTCTTCTAGGTTGCTGATCTGTTCTTCTGCTTCCTACAGTCTACTACTTATTCAGTCTACCATATTTTTAATTTCACTTACTGAGTTCTTCATCTCTGATTGGTTCCTTTTTTTCTGTCTCTTGGTTGATGGTCCCACTGAGGTCCTCCACTCTTATTCTCATGTCCAATGAGTATCTTTCTGATAATTACTATAAATTCTCTATCAGGCATACTACTTATCTCCATTTTGTTTAGCTCTCTTGTTGTGATTTTGTCCTGTTCTTTTCTTTCATTTGGGACATATTCTTTTGTCTTCCCATTTGGTCTAACTCTCTGTGTTTGTTTCTCTGTGTTAGGAAAGTCAGCTATGTCTACTTCTTCTTGAAAATAGTGCCTTTATGAAGAAGAGGTCCTGTAGTGCCCTGCAGTGAAATGTCCCCTTTTCACTAGAATCTGACACTTCAGGGTTATCTCCTCTGTGTAGTGTGTGTGCCATACTATTGCAGCTAAACCATGTTTGGTTTTAATCCAGTTGTCAGCAATGGCTCTCTTTGCCTGTTACAGGCACGATTTGGTTCCTGTGTTTAGTGGGCCAGTCTGGGTCCACCTTAGGCTTGAGTTGAGTTAGACCAGGCAGTAGTGCCTAATTGCAGGATACTCTACCTGTGTCGTCCTCTCAGAAGCTTTCATTGGTGGTAGGGCCTATACTCAGACCAGATATCTTCCCCAGCCCACTGCTGGGGCCATTGTTAGACTGGTATATGTGATTATCTTCTTTCCCTGGGTCAGCAGTCACCTTGGAGTGTTGCTGGCCCCTTTCAGAGCTGCTTGGACCCTCCATGTTTGTGGTGCCACTTTGAATGGATCCCTGTTGAGGGTGGGTCTGCAGGAGAACAGAGTGGAGGAGTTCCTGGTGTTAACAAAGTTTGTCCTAGTCCTCTCAGGAGGGGACCTGCAGCTGCCTGGGAAACTGTCCAGGAAGGGATGGAGGGGGTGAGTCTGCTGAAGAGCATGGGGCCAGAGTGTGTGGGAGATAGAGTGTTATGCCAGCATAGTTCCACCAGTCTTCTGGGGAGGAGATCTGGTGCCACTTATGAAAACTCCTGCCAGGGTTAGCTGGGTTGTAGGAGGTGAATCCCCAGAAGCTCGCAGGGGTGGGTCACACTGTTAACATGGCAGGTGGAGAGTGTTCCTGCTATTCTGGTTCCTGCAGGTGTCCATGTGTCTAAGCAGGTGGCCGGGGAAGGGAAATGGTGACCACCAGCTATTTTGTTGTTGGAGAAGTCTCTCAAAGATCTCTGGCTCTCCAGCACATGCTTTAAGATTAGTAAACAGATCTTCACATATACCCCAGGTATTTTCAAACCTCTACTTCACTGTGGTGTCTCTAGGGCTGTTTATTGTGCTATTTCTTTTAAGGGCAGAGACTCAGTTTCCTACTGCCTTGCTCTCCAGAGATGAGCTCACTGATCTTTTTTAAGTTTTAGGTGTTAAGTCCCACTGATTGTAAAAACTCACAAAATTAGATTCCTCTGATCTTCAGAGCCAAATATTATGGGATTTTGTCTTCCTAGTGCATGTACCCCATGCCTGGGGCTCCTGATGTCTGGTCTGCTCCTCTCCTCTGTCTAGACCAGCTGCATACCTCTCTTGCAAAGAAGTCCCTCACGTCACTTAGTCTCCCAACTGTATCTCCTCCCTTTTTATCCTTTTTAATATGGCCTCTTCTCTACGTTTAGCTGTGAAGGAGTCTGTTCTCCCAGTCTTCAGGTTGTTTTCAGGGTTTTTACACTGTGTAGGAATTATCTTCTTGTATCCATGAGACAGGGTAGAACTTAGGGTGCTCCTAGTCTGCCATCTTTCCTGGAAGTCTCTATTATACTCATTTTGCAAAATATGATGATGTTTTAGAATACCCATGTCTCATTAAAGCACAACTGATTGTACTTGAATGAATTAAAGACAAGTTGAATCTCAGGATTACTGTTATGGGCTGAATTATGTCTCTTCAAAATTCACATTTTGTAGCCCTAATCTACAATACTTTTGGATATTACTGTATTTGGAGATAGGCCTTTTAAAGAGGTGATAAAATTAAAATGAAACCATCAGGGCAAGTTCAAATCCCAATCTGATTAATGTTCTTATAAAAAGAGGAAATTTGGTCACACTGAGAGATACCAGGGATGTAAGTTCACAGAGAAAGACCATGTGAAGACAATAAAGAAAAGAATGCCATCTGCAAGTCAAGTAGAGAGGTCTCAGAAGCAACTAAACCTGCTGACATTTTGATCTTGGATGCCTAGCCTCCAGAACTGTGAGAAAATAAATTTCTGTTGTTTAAGCCACCCCATCTGTGGTATTTAGTTATGGAGACCTTAGCAAACTCATACAGTTACCATGGCTAGCTTCTATATATCCTTCAAGATTGAGCTCAAGCACCTATTCTTTACTTGAACCCATAACCCACACCCTGGATTGGCATTTCTGTTTCCATTCTATCCCTTGGCCTCATTTGATCTCAGTATATGATGTCAAAAATGTCATAATAACTATACCTTCTCTACATGGTACAGATAATAAATTTTTAGACCAATATTATCCTTTTCTTTTTTTAACTTTGTACCAAAACCTTTAAGTATACATTAGACTCAGAATATATTGATGCTAAATAACTGCATGTTAAAATATTGGACATAGAATCAAAATAATTTTAGATGCATTTAATAAAGGAAATCAAAAAGTAAAATGATTTATATGTGATTATAATGTTGGGACAGCACATATGTGCCACTGTCTGTGGTTTAGCTGATTATTTCTATTTTATTTGAGAGCACAAGACTCCTGCCATGCCCATGTTTCCCACACCCTACTTAATGACAGATTATCCAAGATGTGTAGTGTAGGTGACAGAAAGAATGGTAGTACTATTAGAAAGAAAAAGAGAAAGAGAGAGGGAAGGAGGGAAGGAGGGAGGAAGGGGGGAGTGAAAGGAGGGAGGAGGTCTGGAGAAGAATTACCATGGAGGGTTTAGTACATGAATCAGTATGGCTCTGAAGGGTAATTATTGGACATACACTGTCTATTGAAGGGCAATTTCCATTCATCTCTAAGGAAATTAGCTCATGTTGAATGATAAGATTAACTACAGAAATGCTATTGCTTTGGCAAATGTTGTGTTTGCAGCAACGAAGGGGAATACATCTTCAGTACCTAACAATTGAGAGATAAGGAAAATAACTAGTGTTCTAACTGTAGTATGTATATACAGATAAGAAGACAATAACTGTAATGTTAATATTTAATACTGACAAATTACTCTGTGCAAAGTATTTCATGTCCTAATATTAAGCATTGAAAAATTTTAAGAGTCACAAACTGTAAGAGGTAAGAGTCATTATTCTATTTTATCACCAAGAAAACTATGAAGGCTAATTAACAGAATGTAAAATCGTTTGTGCTTCTCTTTTTCCTGTGTTCACTGCTGCTATTAGAAAATTCTCAAGTCTATGTTTTACTTCTTGATCTTTTCCTAATCCCTGGAGCTCTTCTCTTTTCTGTTCTTTTTGTTGTCCCACTCAGTCCAAACACTCTTATGATACCATTCTAGCTCATTGTCATTTTTTTCTAAATATTTGGGAGCCTTCTGTATACTTAGTTGCCAGCTATTATGCACTTATTTTGCCCCTTCTCAGTTAATTTTTAAGTGTCTGCCATTCAGATATTTTAGCTGCTTTAAAAAATTTTCCCTTCATGTCTTACAGTGAAATGACACATAAACATATTTCTGGATTGGATTCTAGAATAATTTTAGTATTGCTAGTACTTATTGAAGTATCTACCACATGCCAGACACTATGCTATATGATGCTTTTTTTTTCCACGATGCTTTTTTTAATGTCTTCTTCAAAAACCCTTATTAATTGTTACTGTGGGGTGTGAGTGTGTGTGTGAATAACAGATTATAATATTTCTTACTGTGAGTCATGGTCAAAAGTCTTTTGCTTCATTGTGACTTAATGTAATTGCAAACCAGGGTCACATATTCTATTCAAAAGCAAATATTTCAGACTTTTTTATTCTCATCATTTTGCTAACTTGAGATCTTATAGATTGTAATAGTTTCTTGAAGTAGGATTGCTTGAACTATCTTGATGGCACAAACAAAATGTCATTTGGGCTAGGTTCATTTTCTCTCACCTGGTACAGCTCCAAGAGTTCATTGATTTCTGTAATTAAATGAGCTGGAAGTAAATTCCAGGCCTTGGCTGCACGTTAGTCATTGTTGCTATACTAGAATCTTAATAAGCTGTTGCGTGTGATGTTGTGCCAGAAAAGCAAGGTGTTAGGAGTCTTCCTGGTGCTCCCAGGACATGTAGTGATCTGGAGTAATAATTGCCTGGTCCAGGACAAAAAGAGAGAGAGGATGACATAGTACTAGATTAGAATACAACCACGTACTTCAGAAAGTAGTTAACTGAACGAATACAAAATTTGTCTTTTTTTCTCTTTTAAATAAATCCAACTTTATGGATGCAATTTTCTTTAGCATTTCTAAGTGAAATACAGCCATTCAGGCTCTCCGTTTGTTTAGGATAGTAGTCAGTATTTAAACTAAGAAAAGCCAATATTAAGCATTTTAATTAATTTTCAAAAAGATGATAAGGTCTATGCTAAGTCAGCAAATGCCAAGATCATTTTTGTTTGATTTTCTTGAGGCAGGTCTAAAAATTAAACCATATCCAAATTCACTTAGAGAAACAAAATAGAAATACACTGGACTCTTAGATGTCTAATCAGAAACACAATAGATAGAAAATAATCTAATACAGCTTTGAAAGCAAATTATTATCAATTTTATTCAGTCAGTGAGAAATTATAAATGTGGAATATTTGCAGATGTTCTTTGGAAGGAACAGAATTCAAAATTTAAGTACATTTTGGGAAGAACTTGATAGAGAAAAAAAATAATCTAAGTTTTTGTTTGCCTGTGGTAGAATCCACATCTCTAAAATTTCTAACTGCTGATAAGAGTGGAAATGGCTTTGAAATTTTGTTTATGCTTTACTAACAGCCATATTATTTAGCCTGGGAATTTCAATTTAGAAATAGTCTAAGAAAATGATACAGTAACTTCGAAAAAAATGTATATGAAATAAAATGTTTCTCAAAATTTTCATAGGAGTGGGGAAAATTAGAACTTAAGTCCATAAAGTCATCAGTTATACTGAAAAAATGCCTATAAGTAAATGTAATGCAAGCATTTAAAATGAAAGTAAACTGGGGTGCCTGGGTGGCTCAGTCAGTTAAGCATCTGACTTTTGGTCTCGGCTCAGGTTCTGATCTCAAGGTTGTGAGATTGAGCTCCCTGCTGTCTCCGAGCTTAGTGCGGAATCTACTCAAGTCTACTCTGTCTCCCTCTGCCCTTTCCCACCCCTGTGCTCACTTTTGTGCACATGTTCTTTCTCTCTAAAATAAAGAAATAAATGTTTAAAAAAGTAAATAAAAATTTTTAAATGAAATTATACTGTTACTGATAGGTAAACATTTTAATAAACAATATGGAGTAAAAAAGATTATAAAGCTATATATTTGTATATAGGTAAGCACAATTAAGTAATGTCTTTAGATACATAAACATCTACATATATAGCTTGTTTGGTTTATATTATATATATCTGTGTGATCATATGTAGAAAATTTTTGAGAAAATTTATATCACAAAATGCTAATAGTGATTATAAATGATTTTATTTTGCTTGTCTTCATCTTTTGATTTCTTCAAAATCAGAATTTATTTCTTGTGTTATTAAAAGTATTAAAAATTAAATATTATTTTGTGTTATTAAAATGTTAAAACTATTAAAATAACTTATGGGGAAAATAGCTTATGGGAGCACCTGGGTGGCTCAATTGATTAATCATTAGACTCTTGGTTTCAGTTCAAGTCATGATCTCAGGGTTGTGGGATCAAGTCCCATGTCTGGCTCCATGCTTAGTGCAGAGTCTGCTTGAGATTCTCTCTCTCCCTCTCTTTCTGCCCCTCCCCACCTCTAAAATAAATCAATCAATCTTTAAATAAAATAATCTATAGAAGTTCACCTTTTAATGTCATTTTATATAAAACTGAAAATATAGTGATTTTTTTTTACCATAAGATGAAGAGTAATTTGAGCAGAATTCATTAAATTCTTATTAAAATGTTATCATTCCAATATTTTTCTGGGAACTCTACAATATAAAGAGAAATTGAAGGTATTTTGCTTATCTTACACAGTTTTACATTTTCTAAACATAAAGCTCCAACACTCCTTTGCTCAAACATTAAGAAATGGCTCCCTACTACCAAATCAATAAAGTGAAAACCTCAGTCCAGCATTTAAATCCTCTACAAAACAATATCGAGTGTGGCTATATGTTTTTTGGTAATGATTCAAGTATGTTAAAATAAATCACATTATCATATATAATTACCTATTAATTTTCTATTGCACTTTGAATATTGCAAGTGTGTATATGGATGGTACTTGCTCATTATCTCAAAGAGCTGTCAATTGAATTGAGAAAATGTAAAAGATTAACTGATACTGAGGTAGGATGTGTGGGAAGGGGCTGCCTTTGCTTTTGGCAGTTCATGCTGGAAAGGAGGCAAATTGGGATCAAACTGAGGGTTTGCCCACCTATCATTGCATTCTCTCTTAGATTGCTTCCTGTAGTTGCTCCTAGGATATACATTCTAGGATAAACATATCCACAGTTTTTTGATATCTATCAGTTGTGTCGAGAAGCAGGTTGTCAGTATTGCCGTTCCTTTCTCACTGTGTTCCACAGTTTTATTATGATAGGTGTAAATCTCTCATATTTTCAACTCTCAGTGTCATATTATGGATGGATAATTTCTTCTAATATGTCCTGTAAACCCTAACTGTTCTTTTAACTGTGTTTGATTTACTGCTTAGCACCAACAGAGTTTTTCATTTTGTGAGCCGCATTGATCATTACTAAAAGTTCTACTTGTTGTTCATTCAAATCCATCCTGTTTTGTTGTTGGCTGCTGTTGTTAGTATCTTGCTTTTTTTGTGCCTTCAGTTCCTTCTTTCATAATTTTAAGCAAGGTAAATTATTTTCAATATCTCATAATTATAGAGAATGATTAAGGACCTGATACTGCTATTTATTTAGGCTATAGATCCTCACACATGGTAGATTTTTTCCTATCATTTTTTAATTTAGGATTTTAGGCTTAGCATTTACCTGGGTATCACCATCCTAGGAGCAATTTTTCCATACATTTACTGGTTATAAGTAGACATGTAAATAGTATAAATTGGGCCTCAAATCCACAGGACAGCAAACCTATAATTATGAATTCTCAGGGTAGGGATTTTTTTCCTCCTTTTTAGATCCCAGATTGAAACAGGAAATCTTTATTGTCATCTCTTTATGCATTGGTTTTTCATATTTATTCATTGTCTTAATGCTTATATCTTTAGCATTTTCAGCCTCATTCATGGACCACACCAATTCCACCCTCCTCAGTTGAGTATAAGATCTTTTAAATGCAAGCTTCTTTGTTATTAGATCCTACAGCCTCTCTTCTCTTTTCTTTTCTCTCCCTCCCCTACTCAGTCAGGACAGTAAAAGCATCAGTACCAGCTTACCCCTCTCATGTTCAATTGCTTTCCATTTTTAGTTGCTTAGAAATTCCCTCACTTTTCTCAGAGAGTAGCATGAATTTAAAAGAGATTTGTTGAGATGGAGAGGAGAAGGGAGTTGGGGGAAATTGGAAGGGGAGGTGAACCATGAGAGACTAGGAACTCTGAAAAACAATCTGAGGGTTTTGAAGGGGGAGGTGGGAAGTTGGGGGAACCAGGTGGTGGGTATTAGAGAGGGCACAGATTGCATGGAGCACTGGGTGTGGTGCAAAAACAATGAATACTGTTACGCTGAAAAGAAATTTAAAAAATAAATAAATAAAAGAGATTTGTTGTATTTATTCAATATACTTACATGTACTGAGGCAGAACTTTTTCTTGTTATCCAGTCTTCAATGTTATCAGAAAGAGGTCTTGATCAACATTACATGTATGTATTATATATATCATACATGTGTATATATGTATGATATGTATCTTCTATGTATATAAGCATGCCTGATGTTTCACATCGATAAAGCAAAATTATTATATTTAAAGTATTTGTATTTAAAGTATTTTCTTCTCAGTGATTGGCCCAAGGCTTATACATGGTATATGTCAATTGATAGATTATAGGAAGCCTAGAGTTCTACACTGGGAAGAATTGTGTAATTGCACTTCTTCCCACCTATTGAATATAGCTCTTTTTCAGTGACATAGATTGTGCTGTTAGAAATGGATGTGGGGGACGCCTGGGTGGCTCAGTTGGTTAAGCAGCTGCCTTCGGCTCAGGTCATGATCCCAGCATCCTGGGATCGAGTCCCACATCGGGCTCCTTGCTTGGCGAGGAGCCTGCTTCTCCCTCTGCCTCTGCCTGCCATTCTGTCTGCCTGTGCTTGCTCTCTCTCCCTCTCTCTCTGACAAATAAATAAAAAAAAAAATCTTAAAAAAAAAAAAAGAAATGGATGTGGACTGATATGGGAAATATCATGAAATACAGGGAAGATCAGTGAACATCGACAGTTACAGGTCAGCATTAGTCAGTCAGCAGCAATGACTAATCTACCAAAATTCAAAACATAACTATGTCCAATTCTGCATCTAAAGCCTATAACATATCCTTATTGAGTATCAGACAGAATACTTTTTTTTTTAGAGTGATAATATTTCTAGCCTCATCTCCTGATGATTCTTCATGCACAAGTTGCCCTAATCATCCCTATCTTGGTTCACACAATTATATATGTAATCACTTATTTTGCATTATGGCTTTGCATTAACTGGTCTATAAATGTTTTAACCTTCTCTCTCACTTTTGTAACTTTTTTAAGAAGGAAAAATGTTTCTAGTTATTGGGAGTATGGAAACCATTTCTGCTGTTTCTTTTCCCCTCAATGTTTGCCAATAAATATCATTATGATTTGTGGATTCTTCTTACAACTTCAGTTCTAACTATGACTGAAGGCACTGAGGATTGTGATGATAAAATTTTTTTCATAAACATCATGGATTCTTATTATCCTGCATGTTGTGTGTTCTAATTGCTCTTATATTCTCTGCATATCGTATGAGTATATTTGGGAATCAACCCCAATTGAGCATTAAAATAGTTTGTGAAATTTATTTACTGTACAACTGCCTAGAAAGATAGGCAGTACACAGAAAAATAATTGCAAATGGACCTTAATCTTAGAAAAACTGCTCAGTATGGTTTATAATAATATACACATTGATTAAACTATACTTTGATACCATTTCTCCCCTATCTAAAAACAGAACTTCTGGAAGAAACTCTTTGCAACCTTGGATTAGGCAAAGATTTTAAAATATGATACCAAAGCCACAATTCATGAAAGAAACAATATATTGGACAGCAGGGAGTCTGCTTCTCTCTCTTCCAGCTCGTACTTTCTCGCTCTCTTTCTATTAAATAAATAAATAAATAAAATCTTAAAAAAAAAAAGGCAACAGTAGCAGCCTTTATTGGGCTCAGTCACATATTCAAAAGCAGGAAATGGGAATTCTACCAACTTCACATCCTTGCCAACACTTGGTATATTTAGTTTTTAAAATTTTAGTCTTTCTAATAGGTGTATACTATCTCATAATTGTGATTTTTTTCTCAAATATTAAGCACACATCCACTTTATGATCTAGACATATTTACTTAAGATAAGTGAGAGCATATGTGCATAGAAATGTGCATGAATATTCACTGCAGCTTAATTTGTAATAGCTGAAAACCAGAAACAACCCAAATGTCCATCAAGGAATAGATATACAAATTATGGTATATCCATACAGTGAGATATTACTCAGCAACACAATGTAATGAACTATTGATGTGTAACTACAACATGAGTAAATCATAAAATAGGTATACTGAGTGAAAGAAAAACTAGATGCAAAGAAGTATATACTGCATGATCTCTTTTACATAAACTTTAGAAAATGTCGACTAATCTAAAATAACAGAAAGCCAAATTAGTTGCTTCAGAATGGAGGAGATAGGGAAGGGATGGTAGTAGGGATACTAAATGGAGATGTGGAAATGTTTGGGGAGTATGTAAGATATGTTCATTATCTTAATTGTGGTAATGGATTCGTGTAAGTATACTATAAGGGTAAAATGACTAAGCTTACTTAGTTGAATGAAGAAAAGGAGGAACATGCCTCCTCCTCATTAGTCTGTCTGCTAAAAAACATAATAAACCCAATGAAAGATTTGAACTTTTAATCACGTATCAAGGCCAGTAGACTTCTTACCCTTGGACCAATAAATACTTCCAAAAGAACTTAGAATTCCCTCAAGAGGGTATTGGAGACAATTACAAAGTTGAGTTCCCTTGTCTCTCAACAGATTAGAGAAGTTCTTACTGTTTTTACTATTTATTTTGTGGTATAAATGTCATGAAATTTTGTCCAGACTCTTTATAGACACTTCTATGCTATCTTTACATGCACACAAATATATAATTCTTACTGACTTATAAATTGTGTTTTCTCTCTTTTCTGTAATGGGTATGGAAGGATTTTTATTGGCAAGACTGTTTATATAATGTATATATTATATGCTGTATACAATATATGTAAAATATAATTTCATATAATGTGATATATTATGTATATACAGTATGTAGAAGGTTTATGTGTATAGTTTATAGATATATATTTAACACTTAAATATATAGATTTTATATATCATTTATACCTCAATAAATTATATCAAAAGAGAAGACATTCACTGTACTTATAACTTCTTTAATAGAAGCATAAAAATAAATATGATAAAACATAAACAGCTTTAGCCAAAAACAACAAAAAAGTGTAATTATGGCCATTTACACTCTTTCTTTCTTTTTCTTTTTTTTTATTAAATTTATTTTATTTATTTATTTATTTTTTTAAGATTTTATTTACTTATTTGACAGAGAGAGATCACTAGTAGGCAGAGAGGCAGACAGAGAGAGAGGAAGGGAAGCAGGCTTCCTGCTGAGCAGAGAGCCTGATGCGGGGCTCAATCCCAGGACCCTGAGATCATGACCTGAGCCGAAGGCAGCGGCTTAACCCACTGAGCCACCGAGGCGCCCCAAATTTATTTTTTATAAACATATATTTTTATCCCCAGGGGTACAGGTCTGTGAATCGCCAGGTTTACACACTTCACAGCACTCACCATAGCACATACCCTCCCCAATGTCCATAACCCCACCCCCCCAACCCCCTTCCCCCCATCAACCCTCAGTTTGTTTTGTGAGATTGAGAGTCACTTATGGTTTGTCTCCCTCCCAATCCCATCTTGTTTCATTTACTCTTCTCCTACCCCCTTAACCCCCCATGTTCCATCTCCTCTCCCTCATATCAGGGAGATCATATGATAGTTGTCTTTCTCTGATTGACTTATTTCGCTAAGCATGATACCCTCTATTTACATCCACGTCGTCGCAAATGGCAAGAATTCATTTCTTTTGATGGCTGCATAATATTCCATTGTGTATATATACCACATCTTCTTTATCCATTCGTCTGTTGATGGACATCTAGGTTCTTTCCATAGTTTGGCTATTGTAGACATTGCTGCTATAAACATTCGGGTGCACATGCCCCTTCAGATCACTACATTTATATCTTTAGGGTGAATTCCCAGCAGTGCAATTGCTGGGTCATAGGGTAGTTCTATTTTCAACATTTTGAGGAACCTCCATGCTGTTTTCCAGAGTGGTTGCACCAGCTTGCATTCCCACCAACAGTGTAGGAGGGTTCTGCTTTCTCTGCATCCTCACCAGCATCTGTCATTTCCTGACTTGCTCATTTTAGCCATTCTGACTGGTGTGAGGTGGTATCTCATTGTGGTTTTTATTTGTATTTCCCTGATGCCGAGTGATATGGAGCACTTTTTCATGTGTCTGTTGGCCATCTGGATGTCTTCTTTGCAGAAATGTCTGTTCGTGTCTTCTGCCCATTTCTTGATTGGATTATTTGTTCTTTGGGTGTTGAGTTTGCTAAGTTCTTTATAGATTTTGGACACTAGCCCTTTATCTGATATGTCATTTGCAAATATCTTCTCCCATTCTGTCAGTTGTCTTTTGGTTTTGTTAACTGTTTCCTTTGCTGTGCAAAAGCTTTTGATCTTGATAAAATCCCAATAGTTCATTTTTGCCCTTGCTTCCCTTGCCTTTGGCGATGTTCCTAGGAAGATGTTGCTGCGGCTGAGGTCAAAGAGGTTGCTACCTGTGTTCTCCTCAAGGATTTTGATGGATTCCTTTCTCACATTGAGGTCCTTCATCCATTTTGAGTCTATTTTCGTATGTGGTGTAAGGAAATGATCCAATTTCATTTTTCTGCATGTGGCTGTCCAATTTTCCTGTCTTTTTTTCCATTGGACATTCTTTCCTGCTTTGTCGAAGATGAGTTGACCATAGAGTTGAGGGTCTATTTCTGGGCTCTCTATTCTGTTCCATTGATCTATGTGTCTGTTTTTGTGCCAGTACCATGCTGTCTTGATGATGACAGCTTTGTAATAGAGCTTGAAGTCCGGAATTGTGATGCCACCAACTTTGGCTTTCTTTTTCAATATTCCTTTGGCTATTCAAGGTCTTTTCTGGTTCCTTATAAATTTTAGGATTATTTGTTCCATTTCTTTGAAAAAAATGGATGGTACTTTGATAGGAATTGCATTAAATGTGTAGATTGCTTTAGGTAGCATAGACATTTTCACAATATTTATTCTTCCAATCCAGGAGCATGGAACATTTTTCCATTTCTTTGTGTCTTCCTCAATTTCTTTCATGAGTACTTTATAGTTTTCTGTGTATAGATTCTTAGTCTCTTTGGTTAGGTTTATTCCTAGGTATCTTATAGATTTGGGTGCAATTGTAAATGGGATTGACTCCTTAATTTCTCTTTCTTCTGTCTTGTTGTTGGTGTAGAGAAATGCAACTAATTTCTGTGCATTGATTTTATATCCTGACACTTTACTGAATTCCTGTACAAGTTCTAGCAGTTTTGGAGTGGAGTCTTTTGGGTTTTCCACATATAGTATCATATCATCTGTGAAGAGTTAGTTTGACTTCTTCTTTGCCGATTTGGATGCCTTTAATTTCCTTTTGTTGTCTGATTGCTGAGGCTAGGACTTCTAGTACCATGTTGAATAGCAGTGGTGATAATGGACATCCCTGCCGTGTTCCTGACCTTAGCGGAAAAGCTTTCAGTTTTTCTCTATTGAGAATGATATTTGCGGTGGGTTTTTCATAGATGGCTTTGATAATATTGAGGTATGTGCCCTCTATCCCTACACTTTGAAGAGTTTTGATCAGGAAGGGATGCTGTACTTTGTCAAATGCTTTTTCAGCATCTATGGAGAGTATCATATGGTTCTTGTTCTTTCTTTTATTAATGTGTTGTATCACATTGATTGATTTGCGGATGTTGAACCAACCTTGCAGCCCTGGAATAAATCCCACTTGGTCGTGGTGAATAATCCTTTTAATGTACTGTTGAATCCTATTGGCTAGTATTTTGGTGAGAATTTTTGCATCTGTGTTCATCAAGGATATTGGTCTGTAGTTCTCTTTTTTGATGGGATCCTTGTCTGGTTTTGGGATCAAGGTGATGCTGGCCTCATAAAATGAGTTTGGAAGTTTTCCTTCCATTTCTATTTTTTGGAACAGTTTCAGGAGAATAGGAATTAGTTCTTCTTTAAATGTTTGGTAGAATTCCCCCGGGAAGCCGTCTGGCCCTGGGCTTTTGTTTGTTTGGAGATTTTTGATGACTGTTTCAATCTCCTTACAGGTTATGGGTCTGTTCAGGCTTTCTATTTCTTCCTGGTTCAGTTGTGGTAGTTTATATTTCTCTAGAAATGCATCCATTTCTTCCAGATTGTCAAATTTGTTGGCGTAGAGTTGCTCATAGTATGTTCTTATAATTGTCTGTATTTCTTTGGTGTTAGTTGTGATCTCTCCTCTTTCATTCATGATTTTATTTATTTGGGTCCTTTCTCTTTTCTTTTTGATAAGTCTGGCCAGGGGTTTATCAATCTTATTAATTCTTTCAAAGAACCAGCTCCTAGTTTCGTTGATTTGTTCTATTGTTTTTTTGGTTTCTATTTTATTGATTTCTGCTCTGATCTTTATGATTTCTCTTCTCCTGCTGGGTAGGGTTTCTTTCTTGTTCTTTCTCCAGCTCCTTTAGGTGTAGGGTTAGGTTGTGTACCTGAGACCTTTCTTGTTTCTTGAGAAAGGCTTGTACCACTATATATTTTCCTCTCAGGACTGTCTTTGTTGTGTCCCACAGATTCTGAACCGTTGTGTTTTCATTATCATTTGTTTCCATGAATTTTTTAAATTCTTCTTTAATTTCCTGGTTGACCCATTCATTCTTTAGAAGGATGCTGTTTAGTCTCCATGTATTTGGGTTCTTTTCAAATTTCCTCTTGTGATTGAGTTCTAGCTTCAGAGCATTGTGGTCTGAAAATATGCAGGGAATGATCCCAATCTTTTGATACCGGTTGAGACCTGATTTAGGACCGAGGATGTGATCTATTCTGGAGAATGTTCCATGTGCACTAGAGAAGAATGTGTATTCTGTTGCTTTGGGATGAAATGTTCTGAATATATCTGTGATGTCTATCTGGTCCAGTGTGTCATTTAAGGCCTTGATTTCCTTGTTGATCTTTTGCTTGGATGATCTGTCCGTTTCAGTGAGGGGAGTGTTAAAGTCCCCTACGATTATTGTATTATTGTTGATGTGTTTCTTTGATTTTGTTATTAATTGGTTTATATAGTTGGCTGCTCCCACGTTAGGGGCATAGATATTTAAAATTGTTAGATCTTCTTGTTGGACAGATCCTTTGAGTATGATATAGTGTCCTTCCTCATCTCTTATTATAGTCTTTGGCTTAAAATCTAATTGATCTGATATAAGGATTGCCACTCCTGCTTTCTTCTGATGTCCATTAACATGGTAAATTCTTTCCCACCCCATCACTTTAAATCTGGAGGTGTCTTCGGGTCTAAAATGAGTTTCTTGTAGGCAACATATAGATGGGTTTTGTATTTTTATCCATTCTGATACCCTGAGTCTTTTGATTGGGGCATTTAGCCCATTAACATTCAGAGTAAGTATTGAGAGATATGAATTTAGTGCCATTGTATTGCCTGTAAGGTGACTGTTACTGTATATTGTCTCTGTTCCTTTCTGATCTACTACTTTTAGGGTCTCTCTTTGCTTAGAGGACCCCTTTCAACATTTCCTGTAGAGCTGGTTTGGTGTTTGCAAATTCTTTCAGTTTTTGTTTGTCCTGGAAGCTTTTAATCTCTCCTTCTATTTTCAATGATAGCCTAGCTGGATATAGTATTCTTGGCTGCATGTTTTTCTCGTTTAGTGCTCTGAATATATCATGCCAGCTCTTTCTGGCCTGCCAGGTCTCTGTGAATCAGTCTGCTGCCTATCTAATATTTTTACCATTGTATATTACAGACTTCTTTTCCTGGGCTGCTTTCAGGATTTTCTCTTTGTCACTAAGACTTGTAAATTTTACTATTAGGTGACGGGGTGTGGACCTATTCTTATTGATTTTGAGGGGGGTTCTCTTTGCCTCCTGGATTTTGATGCTTGTTCCCTTTGCCGTATTGGGGAAATTCTCTCCAGTAATTCTCTCCAGTATACCTTCTGCTCCCCTCTCTCTTTCTTCTTCTTCTGGAATCCCAATTATTCTAATGTTGTTTCGTCTTATGGTGTCACTTATCTCTCGAATTCTCCCCTTATGGTCCAGTAGCTGTTTGTCCCTCTTTTGCTCAGCTTCTTTATTCTCTGTCATTTGGTCTTCTATATCACTAATTCTTTCTTCTGCCTCATTTATCCTAGCAGTGAGAGCCTCCATTTTTGATTGCACCTCATTAATAGCTTTTTTGATTTCAACTTGGTTAGATTTTAGTTCTTTTATTTCTCCAGAAAGGGCTTTTATATCTCCCGAGAGGGTTTCTCTAATATCTTCCATGCCTTTTTCGAGCCCGGCTAGAACCTTGAGAATCGTCATTCTGAACTCTAGATCTGACATATTACCAATGTCTATATTGATTAGGTCCCTAGCCTTCAGTACTGCCTCTTATTCTTTTTTTTGTGGTGAATTTTTCCGCCTTGTCATTTTGTCCAGATAAGAGTATATGAAGGAGCAAGTAAAATACTAAAAGGGTGGCAACAACCCCAGGAAAATATGCTTTAGCCAAATCAGAAGAGATCCCAAATCATGACGGGGGAGAAATGGGATAAAAAGGTTCAGAAAGAAAAAAAAAAAAAAAGAAAAAATTAAAAAAAGAAAACCAATAAAGAAAAAATATAAAAAGGAAAATATATATATATATATATTAGAAAATCTAGTTAAAAAACGTTAAAAAAGAAAAGGGTAAAAGTTAAAAAATTTAGCAGAAGAAGAGAAAAAAAACTGAAAAAGAAAAAAAAATTAACTGCAAGACTAAAGAATCTTGGGGAGAAAGCCATGAGTTCCGTGCTTTGCTTTCTCCTCCTCTGGAATTCTGCTGCTCTCCTTGGTATTGAAACTGCATTCCTTGGTAGGTGAACTTGGTCCTGGCCGGGTTTCTTGTTGATCTTCTGAGGGATGGGCCTGTTGTAGTGATTCTCAAGTGTCTTTGCCCCAGGCGGAGTTGCACCGCCCTTACCCGGGGCCGGGCTGAGTAATCCGCTCGGGTTTGCTTTTGGGAGCTTTTGTTCCCTGAGCGCTTCCCGTAGAGTTCCAGAGGACGGGAATGAAGATGGCGGCCTCCCAGTCTCCGGCCCGGAGAAGCCGAGAGCCCGGGGCCCCACTCCTCAGTTCGCCCTCAGAGAACAGTGCCCAATTACTCCCGTCACCCTGCCTCCGGCCGCGCTCCGAGCTGACCGAGCCTGCGACTGGTTCAAGGTAACCCCGAGCTGAGAGCTCTCTCTCTGTAGCCGGCTTCCCCGTTCTAATGCTCTGTGACACTCAGACACCCCCGATCCTTCTGTGACCCTGCGGGACCCGAGGCCACGCTGACCCCGCGTGGACTTCACCCCGGTTAAGCCTCTGGAGCGATGTCCCTCAGCGGAACAGACTTTTAAAAGTCCTGATTTTGTGCTCCGTTGCTCTGCCGCTTGCCAGGAGCCGGCCCCTCCCGGTCTGTCTTCCCATTGCTTTGGATTCACTTCTCCGCCAGTCCTACCTTTCAGAAAGTGGTTGATTTTCTGTTTCTAGAATTGCTGTTCTTCTTCTCTTCGATCTCCCGTTGGATTTGTAGGTGTTTGCAATCTTTAGATAAGCTATCTAGCTGATCTCCTGCTACCTGAAGTAGTCTCAGCCTGCTACTTCTCCTCCATCTTGACTCCTCCCCCACCTGGCCATTTACACTCTTAACAATATCTGTTTCTCATTCTCTCTTTCCCTCACCATGTAGTTATACTTCAAATATGTATTTGCTATATATTTGTAAGTATTGCTTATTGCAAATTAATGGAAATCAAAATGGAATTATCTAGACATACAGTAATACAGTAATTTGGTTAAACTAACAAGAAACCCAGTTATGTTATGCTGTAAATTAAATATATGTAACTGTATAATTTAAGAAAAATTTAATATTGAAAATGTTAAATGAACATTAAATAAGTACAATTTTGATTTTTAAGTAAAAGCATTAATTGAAAATTTTAGTCAGCAAAATGCATGAAAGTTAATCCAAAAATTCATTGGACCCTGCATAGAAATAAATTAGTTCACTTGGAATGTATCACTAAAATTATTTTTTGATCTAATGATGTGATAATTGAATTCTTCTTTTCTAATCTGAGGCAGGGGAGATAGTAGCACCACAAGGTAATTACTTGTCTAGTTAAATACATCGTCCCTTTTTTGTGGAAATAATTTGCTTTTAGATTCATGCTGAGAAGTGACCAGCTTCTCTTTATCATAATATAATTTAACAAAATGTAGCATTCCTTCTCCATCAAATTAAAGCAGTTTGGAAAATTGAAGAGTCTTTGGGTCTTTGCTCTTCAATCATCTTCCATTGTTGCTCTCAGCTGAAAAGAGAAAAAAGAAAAAGAAAAAAGCTAAAAAAATCCCTAGGGGCTTAATTTCCTTTCATACAACCAAGCCAAGGGAAATGTGCCCCTAAAGATGGTAGTGACTCAGAGGCTTCTGCCAGCAATATTGTCTTTATACTACCTTTTCTGGGTCAGGCCAGTCTCTTCCACTCTCTCACTGGACAATTTATAGCTAGGTTAGATGATTGTGGCTAATAAAATGTTTAGGCTGAATTATAGTAAGATGTCTATAATATTGACTGAAACGTCTTTCTTATTCTCACTCTCTCTCTCTCCTTTCTTTTCCCCCACTACCTCCATACTCATAAACATACATCACCATAAATGCCATTATTAGAAGTAAAGAACAGAATCACTTCCTTATTAGTCCTTAAGACAACAAGGAGGTGTACCATCATCCCATGATGAATAATAGTGTCTGTTCTCATTAAGCCCCTGGTTTTAAGTGAGTAAAAATGCATTTGATAAGGTATATATCATCTTGAAGTCATAAGATTTAAACAATGTTAGAAAGATTCTGCATGTTCTGTGATGGCAGATATAAAGGCATTTGAAAAAGACATTTATAAAGATATTAGAAAAAAGAAGATAAACTACTATTATAACAATTTCAGCATATTCTTTCTGAAGAATTTGGGACTATCATGTTTGAATGATTATGGAGGCAAACAAAACCTCATGTTATTTACATTATTAGCTGAAAAAATCACAAAATTTCTAGACAGGTAAAGAAGAATTATCTCTTTTCTGTCTAGAGGGACACCACTGTTGTAAGAAGTCTGGTCTCTCTGTCCTTGGTACACATCCATGTGTCTGTTTCATAGCTGTAGGAAGATTTTCACAATATCTTGTATGCAATTTTCACTTGTATGGTCTGGATAATAATTTTTAGAAATTCATATGTAATTAAAGATAAGCTAATTTAATTTAGCTTCAGTGCCCCAAATCTTTGTAGAATGAAATCATATTTCTTTATTAAAAATTTTATGTAAATTTGATGTATTCTTTACAAATTGTTCACTTTTTTAGCTTTTAATTTATGGAAAATTTCAAACATATATAAAAATTGAGAAAAGAAATGCCAATGTTGCTAATACATAGAGTACTCATCGTTTTGTTTCATCCCTACTTCCATCCAATTCCCATTTCCAAATGGATTATTTTGAAGTAAATTCCCAATATCATACCATTTCATGTCTAAATATTTTACTGTGGTCTCTAAATGATAATGATGCAAACAAACCACAGTACCTGTGATATTTTAGCTAGTGTTAAAAATTTTTTTATATTGATATATGTAGATGTAATGATTTGTTTTAACCATTTTAAAGCACTCCAAAAAATCAATATACCATAACTGACTAAATCCCAATGATAATTTTTCCAGTTTTTACGCCAATATAAACAAAGTTTCATTGAAGGGTAGAAATCTTCTTATTTTACTAGACCTTGCCAAATTCCTCTCCAGGCATAATTGATTCATGTGCCTAGGGGTAGTGAATGAGAGAACCCATATGCCCATCCAATATTACAGATGTTTTCATTCTTGAGAATTGAAGGGATCTCAAATGGTATAGCATTTGGTTTTCATTTGCATTTCTATTCTTGGTATCAAAATAAATTACATTTCACAATGGGTTGTTTTGGTTTTCTAATAAGTAAATTGCCTGTTCATATTTCTAATTTTTTTCCTATTTTGATATTTGTCTTTTTTTAATTTTATTAATATCCTAGTTAAAAGCACTACATAATCCTCCCAGTTTGTGACTTGTCTTCTCCTTATGTTATTTGTTGGACAACAACAACAAAAGTTAATTTCAAATCTCCCAATATATTAGTGACATATTTTAAAGTTGTTTATCTTTTCTTCATGGTTGTTTATTTTCTTTATGACTTCTCTATTTGTATATGAAAGCTTTCTCTACCATAACAACATTAAAATATTATCTAAATTTTTATTTAAGTGTTATTCATTCATATTTGTAAATTTTTCTAGATATTTTTGTTTTTATTTTTTGTATATTTTTGGAGTACGAATCCAGTATTTTTCCATATGATGGCCCAAAATCCCTGTTCAATTGTTCAATTCCTTCTTACTTTCTGATCTGTAATACCATCTGAGTCATTGACCACATTCTCATATGTGCATAGGATGGTCATGAGTCTCTATTCTGACCCATTCATTGGTCTGTGTATTATGTCCCTGTTGAAGTATCCCAACAGTTAATTGCTGGCATTTTATAAGGTCTTACATCATGTAAGACAAATCCTTTTATAGTGCTCTTACTCTCTTCCTTTGAGTCATTTTTACTATTCAGTGCCCATCAAATTGTCATATAAATTTTAGTATCAGGTGCCTGGGTGGCTTAGTGAGTTAAGCATCTTCCTTCAGTTCAGCTCATGATCCTAGTAGGGTCCTGGGATGGATCCCCACATTGGCCTCCCTACTCAGCAGGGAGTCTTCTTCTCCCTCTGCCCCTCCTCCTACTCCTATTTTCTATCTCTCAAATAAATTTTTAAAACGTTTTAGTATCAGTTTCAATTTCTACAAAATTTATTTTTTATGCTTACATATTTATTTTTATTTTTTAGAGAGAGTGCATGTGAAAGCAAGGGAGGGCAGAGGGAGAGAAAGGATCTTAAGGCAAACTTCATACTGAATGTGGAGCCCCACTGAGGCTCCATCTTAATTATTTATTTATTTAAATTTTATTTATTTATTTATTTATTTGGGAGAGAGAGAGAGAGAAAGAGGGCAAGAGTAGGAGCAGAGGAAGAGAGAGAAGCTGGCTCCATGATGAGTGGGGCATCTGATGTGGGGCTCAGTCCCAGAGCTCTGATATCAGGACATGAGCCAAAACCAAGAATTGGAGGCTTAACTGACTCCCCCACCTAGGCGTACCTATTTTTAAAACATTCTTTAGTATCTACTGAATTCTAGGCATTTTTCTAGGTTCTGAGTGTTTTCTAGTATTAATCTATATAATCTTTAAAATGCTATATTTTCGTGAAAAAATGTGTAGAAATTGAAAAATCAAGAGAATATAATAATGGTTTTTCAAAAGCCTGGTGAAAGATGAAATTCTAGCAAAATTGACAAAAAAAATAATAAAGGAAAGGCAAGCACATACCCTAGCAATATCAGAAATGGGGAGGGGGTTAAGCAAGTAGTGATAAGAGATTCTTCTTGAAAATTACTAAAAAGTATTATGGACAATTTTATGTAAACATATTTGAAAATTGAAAGGAACTTTTTCTGGGAAAAAATGTAAACTAACAACAACAACAAAATTTTTTAAAAGAAAATGACCATAGTCTTTAAGTAAACTGAATTGGCATTCAAAAAAATCCATCCAAGGATGGTGATAGTGCCAAAGATGAGGGGTGCTCAATTTTAAAGGTAGAACCAGTACAATTACCCAGATGACTTTGATTTAAGTATCTGAAAGAATGAAATTATTATTAATTGAGATTGAGTGGAAAGGGCAGGTAGGGGGAAGGAACTGAGTTTTTGTTTTGTTTTGTTTTGTTTTATGTTTCTTCCAGGGATAGCAATAGGCATTATTATTGGAAGAATTATAATAATGGAATCTACCATATTAATATTCAAAGGAAAATACTTCTACCCTTGATTTGATATGGAAAAAAGCATTTTATAGAACTCAGTATCTTTGCTGGTAAGGGACCTTAGCAAAGAATAAATAAAACCATAATTTTTTATAGTGGTAGAAAACACATGGTATTAAACATATCATCATAACCATTTTTAAGTGTATGGTTCACTAGTGTTGAGTACATTTATATTGTTGTACAACAGATTGTTATACAACTGATTTTTAGAACTTTTTCATCTTGCAATACTGAAACTCTATGTCCGCTAAATAGTAATTCCATCTCTCCCCCTTTCCCAGCCCTTGAAAATCACCTTTCTGCTTTCTGTTTCTGTGATTTAACTACTTTAGATGCTTCATGTAAATGGAATCATAGAGTATTTGCTCTTTTGGTACTGGCTTAATTCACTTAGCATGATGTCCTCAAGTTTCATCCATGTAGCAAGTGACAATATTTCCTTCTCTTTTAAGGCTACATAATTTTCCATTGTATGTATATACCACATGTTTTCATTGATTGATCTATTGCTGGATACTTGGGTTGCTTCCACTTCTTGGATATTGTTAATATACTGCAATAAACATAGGTGTTAAATATGTCTTCAAGATGCCGCTTTGGATTCTTTTGGATATGTACCCAGAAGTGGTTGCTGGACCTTAACTTTTTAGGGAACCTCTATATTGTTTTTCATAATGGCTATACCAGTTTACATTCCCACTAAGAGCGCACGCCAACATCCTCCAATTAGGGTATAACTGAAGCCTTTCCTCCGCTATACAGCTTTTCCATTCCTCTGCCCGCTTTTGAGTCTCAGACAAATGCAAGTGATAGTAGCTGATTGCCTTATAGCAAGCACTAAGTAATAGCCTTTGTTCTCTTTTGGGTTCTTTTAATTTATTTCCACACAGAATTCGGACTCAGGATGAACCCAAAGTCTGAGAAAAAGTTTTTGCCTTGATAAAAATATCAGCTCATTGAATTTTCTTTGCAGCTGGATGAAGTTATTCTAATTTTACCTAAATATAAACATGAGATAAAAGGCAGAAAAGCATGGTAAAAAAAGATAATTAAAAAGGGAGCTATGCCTTACCAAATATTAAAATATATTTTAAAGTTATATTAATCCAAATGGCAGAGCACTGTCCTAAAATAGACAGTTAACTCAGTAGAATAGAAGAGAGCCCAGAAATGTTACCAGTATAAATAAGACATTATTATATGGCAAAAAACAAGCAAATATTTCAAGTAGTTGCTAAAATAAGATTTTTTCAGTTTTTTTGCATTATATAAAATAAGATTATTTCAGTTATTTGCAATATGTGTGTGTATATATATATATATATATATATATACATATACACTAAAAATAAATGACAGATTGGAACCTAAAAGGTTAACTTTTAGGTTATATAAGTTGTATAAAAATAAATAATCCAAAATAATGTTTCTATATTCTTAAACTTTCATATATCAAATTATTGCATGGAACATTTAAAGCACTAATTTCTGGAAATTAGTGAAAAGAAAATACTGATAGAAAACACTAATAGGTGTAGATGAACATTTTTTTCTCAGATTAAACAAAGTTCAAACAGAGAAACAGTAGTAGAAACAGGATATAAAGAGCATAAAGGATAGCATTATTTAATCAGCAAAGAAAAAAATTACCCTCTTCCCAAGTCTCCATGGCATTCTTTAAAAAACAAAAACACAAATACATTTAGACCACGAAAGAAAATTCAGTAAGTTTTAAACAGTAATGATAGCATAACATATAACCTCTGGACTCAATGCACAAACTTATTAACTAAAAGTTAGCAGAGGAAAACAACAATAATAATGACAAAAATTTCTGAAACATTTGGGAATTTTATAACCTAACCACATCTTGGATCAAAAAAATTAAGATTGCAATTAAGTAAAAGCACTATATATCATAACAAATGGGTATAGATTCAAATAGTACTAGGAAGAAAATTTAGTCTTAAACATTTTTACAGCCAACATAAGAAAATAAATGACTTAAGCTTCCAGCATGATATGTTAGATAAAGAGCTATATATTACAGTTAAGGACAGCAGAGATATGGGGCTCCTGACAATGAGATACTGCTATCCATTTTTTGGATCTACTTTTCATTTTTTATCTTTGTATCTCTAGACATGCTGGTGCCTCTCAGTTTTCCAGCCACACCTTATGGTATTACCTAAATAAATTCCACTTTGTTTCTAGTTCTTACCATCGTATCATCCTTCAAAGTCTGCTTTCTTCTGTGAATTATTTTTTGACATTAATCAGCCTATAGTAAAAAAAAAAAAAATACAGAATTTATAGCATGGATTAATCTCAGAGTATATTTAAAAATCAATACTTAATTATGTCTGCTCTTATTATGTGTATGGCATCTGTAACTAGATTAGTAAATAGCTCTGCTACAGCTTTATTCTGATTGTTTTCCTTACATAGTTTATAAAATGATTGATAAAGAGTTTACTTTTAGAAGAGCACCAATACATTTGTGACATGTTAATGATAATATTGTAACAGATTTGGAACAAGAGATAGAGAAATGTACCAAAGGTGGGAGATAAAGCAATAATTTTGACCAAAGGCCAGAGAATTTATGATATTTCCAGATAAGGAATAGACTTTTGGCCCCATTACTTAAGCTGATTATGTTGTCATTTGGTTTTCCTTTGAGCTGTTCTCTTATCACCACACTGTGATCTCATTGTATTTATTTTGCCACTTTACAGGATTTACTCTGTTAAAGATCTTTGCCTCTAGCAAATACAACTAGTGTTAAATGATTTCCAGTTATCCTTCAAAATCAGAGCTATGATAGCCACCATCTGTAATTCAAAAAATTCCTCTCACTCCTCTATCATCCCTCCTGAAGTTCCTGCCTTTGCCATCTCCTACTGATTGATAAAACATTCTAACTACATAGCAAAATCTAAAAGACATTTACTGGCGAAGATTTTGAGAAGAACTGCATCCTATATATACTTTGAAGATGATCTAGTGAGTGATAAGAACATATACAGAGGAAAAATCAGGAGGAGGAAAGTTCATGTGACAGAGAAGCACTTGCATTTCCATGATGCTGGATGCCTGAGCTGATGGGAAGTGGCTCTCAGATAATAAACTGAATAGATTACCTGCCTGTCATATCAAAAGCTTTTAGTTTTATTGTAAAGATAAGGGAGCAATGAAGATTTTTCTCTGTGATGGAGTTAAATTAAGTTATTCTGAGGATTTTTAAGCTGCAAAATGTCAAATAAAAGAAATGCAGAATTAGGTAAGGAGAGGCAGTACTCAAATTGAATATGGCAAGAGGAGAGAAAGGGACTTGCAAAGGGGGTGGGGGAAGGACTATGGAAAAAGGAAGAGAATTTCAGCCATGAGATCTGCAAGCATTTCAAAGGTCAGTCAGAAAGAGAACCAGGAGCAGTGAACAAGTCAATTAAGAGCTGAATGTGGATGGGGCACCTGGGTGGCTCAGTGGATTAAGCCTCTGCCTTAGGTTCAGGTCATGATCTCAGGTCCTGGAATCAAGCTCTGCATTGGGCTCTCTGCTCAGCAGGGAGCCTGCTTCCCCCATTCTCTCTCTCTGCCTGCCTCTCTGCCTACTTGTGATCTCTGTCAAATAAATCTTAAAAAAAAAAACAAAAACTGAATGTGGGAAAGTGTGATGGAACAGTGACCCACAGTTGATGAAGAAATATTTCTCCCTGAAGTCACTTTATGTTTGACTATATGGTGCGTTAGAGTCAGTGTGAGTGACTCTCACAGGATGGATGATGGAGAGAAGCTTAACTAAGTTTTAGTCAAATCAAGGTAGTAGCTATTTTGTCCAGATTGGTCAGTGGATACAGACAATTCAGGTAATCATTTAGCACAAGATGGGAATTTGGAAAGTCATTGGCCTTCTCAATGGTAAACAGGGGGAGGAGCCATAAGTCTTAACCTAAGTTCTGTAGGCAAGGATGATTCATTGTGTTAAACTTTCTGGAACAAAAAGAGTTGGGTTTTATTATTACTTTTTTAGCTGTCATTTTACTCCAGAATCACAGGGCTTAGATAAGGTCCAATATTGTTCATCACTTTAATATGAAAATTACTTGACAATCCTGAGAGACTGAATATTCAAATGGCCACCCACATGTGAAAATAAAACTCTGAACTGCAACCTCTACAGCATTCTGCTGAAAAACTACACCACAACCTCTGCAAAAATTGGCCTAAAATAGGACGTTACCAGTCAACAACTGCCAGTCTTCCTATTATCTGTCCTTGATGTCAACTCAGGGCCATCCAGAGAAAGTCAGTCTCCCCCAAAATATCACATAGGATACTGTATCCCCAGCTGTTTCTACCATGAAGTTTTCTCACTCCCCTGTATACCTTCGAGTAGCTCCACAAAATGCAACTGACGGTAGCTGACATCTTTGTTTTAACTAGCTCTGAATAAATAGCCCCTATTTGTTCTTATTCGGATCATCTTTGTTTGTTTTCATAGTTTTCTTAGAGGTTCCACTGAGACATGGTCTACATTGTCAGTCACCAGACTCTAGCTTTTGACAAGAAAGGTATCCACAAAGGCCCCTTGTGCCTTGCTGCTCTTGGCTTCATGGGTCCATGCCAGTGTGGTAAGTCAGCAAGTAGTAGGCCTGAGCTCAGCACTGCTTTGAGTTTCTCTGCTATTTATTCTCAGTTTATTGCCCCAATTTCATTAGTGGTTCCCATTGTTCATCTTTAGTGGAAACAGGGTATTCCTTTTCATACCTTTTGCTCTCTTTTGTGCTTCTGTTTTGTGTTAGTCTATCTAAAAGTTTTGATTGTCACAAAAGAATCATGAATAGAAAGTAGGCATAGGCTCTAAAAGCCTGTGGTTCAAGCTGATGTCAGAGTCAATGTATATTAGAAGCAGTTATTTGCTTGCCAGTCACTTTTCTGTCAGATTTTTCGTGTTTAAAGATAACATTTCTGATTATTTAGATGTGAAGAGTAATTATTAGGCAAATGTATGTAACATCATTTCATAAATTATGAAAGTCTTCAAAATAGGCAGAATTGAAAGAAAAAGTCTCTCCCAAAGAATTTCTGCCTTCCATTATGGACATGTAGAGCATTCGTTTTAATTCTTCCATGTCATTGCTATAA